>NW_022987767.1:2832500-2878253 GCF_902827165.1 Trematomus bernacchii
CACTGGATTGTGTTATGACAAGAGCAGCCACTTTGAAACGAGACTTCTCAGAGGCACTGCTTGAAGGAAAACATTCACATGAGGTCAAATGATACATCACTGAGTTTACGTTTCCAATAAATAATCTGGAGAGGCCGCTGAAGCGATCAACAGACTCATCCTGGACGTGATTTACCCAATAAATGTGACAATATTCCTCCCAGGAGCCGACTGTGGTTTCTGTCTAACAGCAATAAAGTCACACTTTGCTGTTTTGTGATTGCCAATAAAAACCTGGACAATAATTCAACTGTTTACCTGAGCAATACTGACTTCGATTGTATTACACTGCACATTTCAAGCAATAATCTAGTTTCAGCATTGATTTATATCAGTCTTGTTACACTACTGATGTTGATATCACCCAGTGGTTGAATGTGACAAAGTACATTTACTCTACTTTAATTTTGAGGTACTTTTACTTTGCTTGGGAATTTTGTTTTCATACCACTTTATACTTCCATTCTACTACGATCCATAGAGAAACGAAGTACTTTTTACCTCACAACATTACTAAACTAGATTAGCAAACAGTTGAGTAAACACTAAATGATTATAATGAAACTTTAAACAACTTTGAGATTCCTAGACTTGAAAAAAGAAATTGCATTGCATACTTTTAATGTAATACTTTAAGTACATTTTGCCGATTATACTTACTTTTACTTAAGATACATTTTACAAGTAAAGGACATGAACAATGTCCTCAACACTGTATTTACTGTAACTCAGTGTTGTTGTTTATCTCAATGTATTTGTTGTCTTCAGAGGTAGTAATGAGATTTTCTTACTAATACGTTTGTTTGAAAGATGCGTTATCCTTCACTTTACACTTAAATAGTATACTCTCAATATAATTCTGAGTAGCTAATACCTCTTATATAAACCCTAAATAATAAGGCTTTATCAAATGAGTTAGTTTGAAAGCTGCATTTCTGCTTTACTTCCACAAAAAAGCTTTTTCTGAGAGCAGCTAATGGCTCTTAAACAAACCCTCCAACATAATCAGGAATATTAAAAGTTAACCACATCAGAGGCCCCTTTCCCAACGCCACACACTGCAGCAACAGGACCCTCAGCATCTGGCCCCTCTTTCTTCAGACACACAATAAATCGGAAAGTATGCGTCTTTGGTTACATGTAAATTATAGGCAGTTCTTCCAGAGCCGGAGGGGGGATCAGTATCCACGTTCAGTTCACGTATGAAAGGGAGAAACCTGGCTAAAAAGCTCGCTCCAGACATCTTCCTCTTGTTTCCCCGGGAAACAGGAGAGGAGGGTTGGAGTCAGGTGACAGGGGCCACACACACACACACACACACACACACACACACACACACACACACACACACACACACACTACACACACACACACACACACACACACACACACACACACACACACACACACACACACACACACCACACACACACACACACTACACACACACACACACACACACACACACACACACACACACACACACACACACACACACACACACACAACACACACACACACACCACACACCACACACACACACACACACACACACACACACACCACACACACACACACACACACACACACACACACACACACACACACACACACACCACACACACACACAACACACACACACACACACACACACACACACACACACACACACACACACACACACACACACACACACACACACACACACACACACACACACACACACACACACACACACACACACACACACACACACAATGTTGTGAGCTCGAGAGCAGATTTAATTACAGTCTAAAAGACCAAATAATGTCAGCTTTTTATTTCTTTGTGATATGATGAGCTTGTGCAGAGGATTTGTTTTCAAGCAGAAGCAGATGTTTTTATTCCTGATTACACTGTAACACCGCCTCTGACAGCAGGCTGGTGATACTAATGATGATTTTTCAGCATGTACTGTGTAAAAGAAAGAAATACAGAAACCAGCAGAGAGACACAAAGTGGGAACGCATGATCAAAAGCATGCATTTCCCCCACTGCGTTTTAAAGATGTGAGATGCTTCCAAACGCTTGTGTTTTAAAATGCAGCACACTGATGGATTTTAAATCACACAACTTGTCTTTCACCACCTGAAGAGCAATAAAAAGACACTTGGTTTGGCTTTAGACCAACCGATTAGCCTCTAATCACCGCTCTGATTTTCTTCAGCATTTCAATAATATGAGCTGCTCACTGATGGCTGTTTCCCCCGGTTTAATAAGCACGCTTTCAAGGACAGAGGGTGAAAATACTTCAAAATGTTGTGTTGAGCGAAGAAAGACATTTTGTTTTCAAAGGCTGAACACCAACGAAAACGGATAAAAGCAAAAATGTTTCCTTATGAGGAAAGATCCCGATTAAGACTAAGCTCACACACCCGATACATTGAAGTGAACCAACATATATTTCCCTTGTATTTCCCCTGATAGAGAGTAGTACTCACCACAGGAGCAGCAGGTGAAGCAGTTTGTGTGATACAGGTTCCCCATCGCCTGGCAGGCCTGACTGGCTCCATACACTCCTTTCCCACATTTCACACAGATGCCTGTCAGAGGAACACACTCCGTTAGTCACTGCTGTTCATCCTGAGCAAAACAGTCAAATAATAGCATCGGACACAGTGTGGAAAGAAAAAGTCCCGCAGAATCATTTAACACACTTTGTCATTAGGAGATTTGCAAAAAAAAAGATCATATCACAACCTCTCCTACAATACATCATACCCTCTTTTAAATCTTTAAATGTAACTTGTAAAAAAAGTACAAAAATGTGCATTTGACTCTGAAGTAAACTGTTTTTCTGAAAGATGTTGAAAAAAAAACCAATACAATTGTTTTCTCTTCCAAAAGATAGCTTTAACCACTGTTAGAATAACACAGGTTTCTGAATGAAGATCATATCTGCTGTGTGTGCCCACCATAAGCACACAATCATTTCTGGACATGATGCCAGCTTAGTTGGAGCATTGCTTTGAAACTGATAAAAAAGTGACTCTGCCAAACCATGTGTGCATTCCTGTAATTATGCAACAGTCAATAAAAGCAAGTAGAAATGATTAACCAGCTTTAAATGTCATCACTACTGTAGTTCGTCCTCCGTTGCCTTTGCAGTAAAACTTCATTAAATGATTTGATATTCCAGTTTCATAAATCTAACCTAAACTTCTGTCATTTCCAAGTATTTCATCATGCTGTTTTGAAGGCTAACTTCTACAGGAGAGCTGATGAAAATGTCAAAATGCTCCGAAAGGACATGCAGTGGATGAGAGAGGAGAGAGAGGAAGGACAGACCAGAAACAAAGTCCACAAAACCGTTGTTCTTCTCCTTGTTCGCAGGGAATTGATTGAGCATGCTGAGGGTGATTGAATGTGCTGCTGAACAATCCAATCAATACAAGAGCGAGAAACTTGAATTTACTTTTAGGGGTATTTAGATTATTGGGGAGACATTTTTATTGAACTGTGGCATTTTCACAGCATCCTCAAATTGAATAACTTGACTCTCTTCTTTATAATTTCTTTCCAGATGAGAAGGGTGTCATTGTCCCTAATCTTCACCTATATGTTCAGTTAACAAACCCTTTGAGTCCAAACTCTGTCAGCGCATCACTGTGAAAACATTTTCAGTAGTTGCCTAAAATTAAGTAACTAAAATAAGAGCATAATGAGCATTACGGCTACTGAAAACACTCATTTGAATGTTAAGTATTCCTCTAACAGAGACAATCAAAGTTAAAGTTAAGAAAGAAAGAAAGCCTTAGTAGCTATTATTCAGTATACACCCATCACTTGAAGTCTCAGCTAATTAAGTATTTTCATTATTGACTGATCTGCAGATTAGTTTCAAGATTAAATAATAAGTTATTTGGTCTATAAAATGTCAGAAAAGTGAAAATGTCCATCCCACTTTCTTTATAATCCAAGGTGATGTCTTTAAATATCACGTTCTGTCTGTCAAAAACCCAAATATATTCACTTTAATTTAATTAAATCTCCATATTTGAGTGTCGGAAAACAGCATTTCTGACAATTCTGCATTAAAACGTATGATTAAACGTTGATCGAAATAGTTGGTGATTATTTTATTGATTAAATTACCAATCTTTGCATCTGTATTGCTAACTAACTGTGATACGTTTTGTAACTGAGCACTTCAATACCACTCTGAGACAAAACAACAAAAGATAACAAAGAATATGTTACGATATTTTACATAAAATAACCACAACTGCTCCAACTTGGGTTCAAACCTTTGTTTCCTCCTAACTGAGAAAATAGACTTCCTTGTCCTTTAATTAACTTGTGTGTAATTGTAGAACGTAATGTCCTCCTCAGACAACTTGACCACAGACCAACCCAAATCTCAGCTAAAAACTGTCCAGCACTTTGGCCAACTGGGGTTGTTTTAAATGTGCTATAGAAATAAATAAAGATTGAGATTGAGATTGAGGGAGGAAATGCCCAGACAGCAGCCACAGGTACACAATGAGTAATATGACCTTTAGTGAAGAAATTAGATAGTCTGGAGGGGGGGGGGGGGGCAGAAACAGTGGCTTCAAACTATTTGTATTCGCAGCAGCAGACTAACGATCTCCAAACTCTCACGAACAAGACGACCTCCGCCGGGGTCACATTCCTCGGGGAGAGCAGGGTCAAAGCTGGGGGGGGGGGGGGGGGGGGGGGGGGTGAGTCCAGGGTCAGAGTGCCTACAGGACACAAGACCCCCCCCCCCCCCTCCCTCCCTCCCATAGAGCAGAGGTGGGAGAAGTACTCATATCTTGTACTTGTGTAAAAGTAGAAGTACCAGAGTGTAGGAATACTCTGTTACAGTGAAAGTCCTGCATTCAAAATGTTCCTCAAGTAAAATGACAAAAGTAATCGGATCAAAATATAGTGAAAGTAGCCACAGTAAAAGTAGTGATTGTGCAGATTGGTCCATTTCAGAATAATATATATGATACGTTTTATAATGATTGATCATGAAAGTGTTCTCAAAGCTGGTAAAGGTGCAGCTAGTTTGAATGACTTTGTATACTGCAGGGTAGCTTGTGGATTTACTCCAGGTGGAACTAAAGTCTGATTTAACACTTGATTATATTTCACATCATTCATCCACATCTGTAAAGTAACTAAAGGTATTAAATACATGTAGTGGAGTAAAAGTACACCATGTAACTCTGAATTGTAGTGAAGTAGAAGTAGCAAAGTAGCATAAAATTGAAATACTCAAGTAAAGTACAAGTATCTCAAAATGGTACTTAAGTACTTGAGTAAATCTACTTAGTTACTTCCCACCTCTGCCATAGAGACATCATTACACTCACTCCTCTCTTCAATAAATGTACAGTCTGGCACTAATGTACTTTCTCAAAGATATTGATTGATTGATTGTTGATTGATTGTTATTTTGTATATATTGATTGTTGTGCTTTTATTTAGGTCTTAATGTGTATATAGGTATATACATATTTGTTTTTGTATTCGGGATTGTGGGAAACGGTATTTGGATCTCTCCATCTGTACACACAAACTGAAAGATTGACAATAAAGTTGACTTTGACTAAATACACATTTCAGGAAGGATTCGGAGCAAGGACGCCCCTTCTGTGACGTAATGGTAGAACTTCCTGGCTATCTGAAGCAATAACTTCCCTTTTATAACAGCTTCAGAGCAGCATGGGACAGATAAAGGCCAAGGGTACGGAGAAACTTGCAAAGGTTATTTCCTTTTAAATCTCAAGTGTTTGCACAAATTAATAAAACGGAAGTCAAATATTGGCGTTTCTTTCACTCGTGCACTCTCTAAAGATAAGAAGGCGACAAAAGTGAACGAGTACACTTCAAATAAACTTCAATTGGTTGAACAATTCTCCAAAATGAAAGTCCATGATGATAAACACAAGGGGTGTACAGCTATATGGATACATGTTTATATTCCAATATCATTAATGCAAAGAAAAAGCATTGAACATTCCCATGGCATGTCCGTCACTTTTTTAGTCCAAGCGCGCTTCCTTCAATGGCATTTAAACCGTGATTAAGCATTAAAATGGTGCCCTTTTTAGCACGCAAAACAACATGTCTATTAAAAGTATAAATTGTTTTTCATTAAAACGTCTTGAAGCCGCTTCATATGATATCATTGTTTTATTTTCTGCCTTCTTCTCATTCTCTTCCAGTGTAATTATATTTGCCCTTTACTTTGATGGTCACTCTCTGCTGCTGTAATGACCAAATGTTCCTTATCTCACATAATTAAATCCTCCACTCTTAAAGGTTGGATTGTTTGAAGTGCAGTTGAATGAGACACGATCCATAGTCAGTGGATTTTGGGGAAACAGACAGTAGTGAGGGTATGGAAGCTAAACTATTCAAAGCCACCAAACTCCATTTACAAAAACAGTAATTTTATCTTAACTTAAAGGGCCCATGTCATGCTTTTCCAGTTATTACCCGTCCCCTTGTTATGAAGGTTTTTCTGCATGTAAACGGTCTGCAGAGTCACAAACCCTCAAAGTACACCCTGTAGCGAGTAAAACTCTAACACAGAAAAGACCTGTCTATGCTGCCCCAGAACGCCTCGTTGGAGATTTCTCTTTTTCCATTGTTTACTTCTTGGGTATAGTGACGTATTTCGGGTATAGTGATGTTACGTCCGCGGAGCCGTTACGTTTAGACCAATCCGCGGACTTCCTCACACACACACACACACACACTCGGCGGGACGTTGCGAGGCTCGCTGCTGCGAGGAGCGGGACACTGTGAGCTGGCTCACTGGTGTGGGGTCGGCGAGACAGCGAGGAACTCAGCCTGGGCACACACACAAACTCCCAGCCAGGCTGCGGGTGTGTGTGTGTTTCGGGCTGGGTCTCGCTGTGTCTCGCTGTCTTGCAGACGGCCACTGGGCTCACAGGGAGGGGGGGGGGCAGGAGCTCAAACAAGCCGTTTAGGACAGAGAGTGAATACACGTACTATACAGAGATGCTGTATGAGGAACCAATGTGAGTTTGGAAAATTGCACAATATAAATCTATTTTAGTAGACCTCAACAATGGAATTATGATCAGTAGAAATGTCATGGGACCTTTAACACAGGAGTTGTCGGTCTAACGTTGCTTTGATTTGTTGGTAAGATTGTGTTATTGTGTGACTTTCTTGAATCTGAATGAACCTTTTAAAGAACAAAAGTCACACAATAACACAAATACATGAACCGATTAAGAAAGCAATACCAGAAGCGCTCATGTTCTGTAAGGTAAAATTGCTGTTTTTGTCAATGGAGTCTGGAGTCTACAACCTCTTGCCTTTTTATCCAAACTTTTTTTGGACTGACCACCATATTCTGCAGGTAATACACTGACTACAAATGCAAAGTACACATAACCCGACTTCAAACTATCCATACTATACATTTTATCTGGTTTATTTACATGTGATTAGCTTGTATTTTTAAATGCTACCTCTTTTGTTTGAAGATGGCAGTATTAAATGCAATGAACCCATGATAAAGACTCATTCCTCTGTGTTTATACAAGATATTTGATCAATATCTGTTACTGTTTAAGCACAGCATACTTCCTTCTCTGCTTATTTACAATGACAACAATGGATGAAGTGACCGAGCTTCTGTAGATGAATAGTAATAGTACTCCAGAGATTATGAATGTTTCCGGTAAATGCATGTGGGTGGAGTGAAATGTAGTCTTTTTGTGACTAACGCTCACTCAGATTACAGTGTGTGATGTGAGTGTTAGTCACCACTGTCTTCTTTAAGGATTGTGCACACTGTGTGTATTGTCATCGACCGCCTGTTACACTAACACTACACTTCTGTCTGAAAGCCAAGAAACAGACTCTTACTATTAGAGAGGTTTTGGCTAATGGGCTAAAACAATAACAAACATTGACAGTGGAGTTTATATCTCAGTAAACAGACATCACAATATGTTGATATATAAAATAAATCAAACAACATTTTTGAGAGAACGTTTCTGTTTTTTGCTTTTACATTTGTGAGTTATTTCTCCTTAATTACCACATTAATTTCAGAAGATGTCTATGTTTTGCTTGTGTAATTTATGACTTTAATCTAAAAGGTTTTCTGAGTTTTTGCTTGTGAATTTACGCCCTTATAATCCCAGAGAATAACGTACTTCTTTTGTAATTCAAGAGTTTTTTTCTTGGTAAAGTACCACTTTTTTTTCATGAATATATTCGATTATAATGGCAGAAAATACAGATTTGTATTCTTGTTAATTTCCAGCTTTCATCTTGGAGTTTTATCAGAAATTATCCCCTCCATTGATCTCGATAATGCGTATTTTTCTTGAATGTATTTCCGACATCATTCATCTATGGCCATTCAATGATATAATAGAAATTGTATCCAACAGCTAACTAAAAAAGCACGACTTATTAATAAAGCAATAACGATTCATCTTCACTACTTTATTGGCAGATCTTTAAAATGATTCACTGTGTGTCTTTAGGACTATGGCGGTTTCATTTGTCAACATATAGACGTTGTCCGTCATGAGAAAAAACACAGAAAACAACTTCAACTAGAGAAAAACAATAATAAGTAATTTGGTTTGATTTCCACATAAATGCTAAGAATCCTGAGGTGTCTTTAGTGTGAGTGATGGTGTGGTTCTCGTGTTACAGGACAGTGGGGAAAGGCTGTCATTTAAACACAGGATGCTCAATCCCTCATGTGCCCATTTCACAACATGTCCATGTGGCAAGGACAGGATGTGCATTCACTGAGGGTAAGAATAAACCCGCTTCACTCCAGCACATACATCCCTGCACCTTCCAGACAAACACTGCTGTTAAGATCAATGTGTATATGTTATAATGCTTATAAGAGGTAGTGGTGGTCTAATGGATAGTGAGGTGGGCTGAAGATCGGAAGGTTGTGAGTTCAAATCCCGCCTGGAACACCACCACTAGTGTGCCCTTGAGTAAGGCACTTAGCCCTTAGTTACTCCACAGAGAATGTTCCTGTCAGCTAAATGAAATGTAATAATAAGAAGGGTTTTAAACATGACTCTGATAATGAAATAAAGACACATGATGAGTAAAGTATGAGTCTATATTTCAAAACGTTAAGAAAATGTAATGTGGAAGATCGTACAAAGAAAACCTCTCTGATTTTCTTATATAATTGTGGCAAAGCATGTGGTTAATATGTGAAGTTTAGATGAGAAAACATTGATAATAATCACTAATTTGAGCAAGTTCTTTGTAAAACAATCTATACTCTATATTCTGAAAACACAGATTGTGGTGAGAAGGTTTGCAGAGCCCGATTCATGAAACTTTAACGACCACACGGTGAGAGTTTGACGTCTTACAGCAAAAAGTCAAACCGATCCCTGAAGATATAAGCAGGTTACACGAGAAGTGTCAAGCTAATGAAATGTAACATTTATAGGAGGGATGCATGGTGAAGCAAATGCTGCAAAATAGTTTAGAAACCTCTGGACGTTTTATAGAAATGATTCAGTTACTGCAGAGGGAGCAGATTTACACATCTTTCTAGTAGAGACTAATCATCTTCCTGATAAGTCACAATAAACAACTCTGAACAATATTAATAATAAAAGACAAATGGGATCTTTATAGTAACAAAGGACAGCTGTGATGCGCTGTGTTTGTGGAAGAGGCTGTTCAAAGGCGCAGATCTTGAACTAAAACCACAATTAACTTAATGCCATAATGCGGCATCCCATATTAGAGTTCCAGATTAAATCAATTAGTTGTCAGCAATTACATTTATGGGGCTCTATTTTGATAATCAATTTGAATCTGTTTGAGTAATTTTTAGGGAAATATAGTAAAAAAAAAATCCTCTGATTTCCGCTTCTTAACTGAATATGTTCTGGTTGCTTAACTCTACGAAAGTAAACTGAATATCTTTAAATTGTGGACAAAACAAGAGATTTGAGGACGTCATATTGGGGAACATTGATTGGTATTTTTCACAATTTTCTGACAACTATCAGAGCAACAACTAATCAAATAACAAATATCTCATCATAACATACATTTTGGTGCAATCTGAGTCACTGCCTGCCACTCATTAACATATGTTACAGCGTTTTTGAGAATTGCTGTATCACAAAACACTGCAATACTTAAGGGTATCAATATGTTCCTAAACTCTTAGCATTAATAGCATCCCTCCACGCCTCCAGAACCCTGAGGCGGGCAGGGAAGATAGTGGCCGACCCCTCCCACCCTGGACACAAACTGTTCAACCCCCTCCCCTCTGGCAGGAGGCTGCGCTCCATCGGGACCAGAACCTCTCGCCACCTGAACAGATTCTTCCCCTCCGCTACCGGCCTCTTAAACAAGGCCCGGCCCCCCCACTTACCTCAGCCACAACGTAGTCTCTATAAGCATTACATTAATGCACACAATGTTCATACTGCTTACTGCACATATTTCTTGTTTCATAACAACATTCATAGCATTCTATTTCCATGTAAATTACTGCTTTATTTTATTGCTATTTAACTATATTTTATTGCGGTGTCCTTAAAGATTTTTGGTTTTATATTAGATTTCTTGTTTTATATTTTATGTATGCACCATGACATCAAGTCAAATTCCTCGTATTTGTGAACCTACCTGGCAATAAACCTGTTTCTGATTCGGCATTTTTTCAGGTGAGGGGTCTTCGCTATAATTTGAGACCATTTGACGAACCAGAGGCTAATGTAGGCTTAAAAGTAGGATATCAAAAAAGTATACATCTAGGGCTGAGCAATACATAAATATTATATGATATTGTGATATGAGACAAGATATTGAGTTTGAATATCTAAAACAGTATGAGTGTTGTTTTTCCCCGATTTCAAAGACTACATCATGTCATGTTTATATTTCCATCAATAGTCTTTAATCGCCAAGTCATTAAATCCACTGTACTGATCAGAATTTACCAAAATCCTATCGTGGAAATATTTAATAAAAGCACCAATAATCAATCCAACAATATCGTTGAAACATCGATATCAAAGTATTTGGTCAGAAATATCATAATATCTGATTTTCTACAAATGGCTTAGACCTATATACCCGCTGCATTTTGTGCATGACCACAGTGTGTACAGTGGGGTGCTGTTGTCCACCAGCAAGTGTGTGTGTGTGTGTGTGTGTGTGTGTGTGTGTGTGTGTGTGTGTGTGTGTGTGTGTGTGTGTGGCATGTGCATGACTACTGCCATTATAATTCTGGGCAGGTGATCAGACTTGACCCCCACCAACTATGTCTGGCCCGCCAGCCAAGATCGTGTGCCAAGTGTCTGGTGCTGCCCGACTCCCCACTGGCTGGTTAATGAAGGGCTTCGTGGGGGGAGAGAAGACGAGGGAGAGAGAGAGAAGAAGAGGGGGAGAGGGAGGGGAGGATGGGGATTTAGGGGTGGGCCTCCCCTCAATTGCAGGCCTGTATCGGGCCAGCTGTTGATTCACAGCTCCGTCTGCACCACAACAAACACAAGGGCCACACAAGGGCCGTCCCGGGCAGAGGGGGGGACAAAAAAAACGGCAAGAAAAATAAAAAAAAGAAGCCTGGCAGTCAATTTCTCCACTGTCGCTACGGAAACAGAGCTGTCTCTATTGGGACTGAGGAGCGTCTGACTACATTCTTCTCCATCTCCCTCCTTTATGCTTTCTCCATTATCTCCCCTGCTCATCCCCCCCGGCTTCTTTTTCCTCTTCTTCCTCGTTTCTTCCTCGTTTCTTCCTCCCGCTCTCACCTGCTCTTCTGGAACAAATCAACAGCTGTCTGACTCTGAGCAAGTGCACTGGCTGTAAAACAAGCCACTGTTCCCCAGGCTGCAGCCATTTGTCTGTCTGCTAATTCAAAAGGTGAGACAGCGACTTCCTCCGCAGGCCTTTCATGCTGCTGGCCAACCACATATATCTCACAGTGAAATGCACCACAATGCTCAATTCTAAGTCCGAAAGAAAAACCAAATCACTGACCACAATCTGTCCTGCAGCCTCCTGAGGATAAATGCATTTACAACAAATGTGCACCACACTGCTGTGAATGACCCAAGGGTGTCCTGCAGAACAGAAGGTCCTTTCAGAGAGGTGCAAAGGATAGCTTTGCCAAGATATAAATGAGTGTTTGCCCCCGTAATGCCGCTCTTATCAGCCACAGAGGGACCTGTTAGCAGTAATGTAGCAAAGGACAAACCTATAAATAAGCTCTTTCTTCCCGCAAAGAAAAACTAGACTATTTGTATTCTAATTACAGTCACCTTGGTTGTGAAACAAACAAAGGTAGTGTCTCACACTACTAGTACAATCCTCAATTGTTGCCAAGGAGCATTCTTCCCATTTAGTGGAATTAAACGTGCTCTTATCACCTGGAAACCTAATTTTGGGACCTTGTTTGGGATTTGTAAACCTGCTCTACAAGACCAAAATCAGCAGGAGGGTTTCCTTTCAAAAGCAACAATGCATGGGTCTGACAGGTATACGTGCAAGTGTGCAGGAACAGAGGAGAAGAAGGAGTCAGAGCATCTGAGGAGAGACTTTGAGGCTGAGCGAAACACATTGGTATGACTAATGTGGAGCAAAGGAGTTCTTTTACATCAATCAGGTGCCACAGTTGATAATAAAAGCAACTTAGAATCTCAGTCAAATGACTACTTAGACACCCATTTTCATAAATCACCTCTTAGTTGATGCAAAACCGTATTCAATATGTACAATGCTCCGTACTACTCTTAACTCTCATGTGATGTAAGGGCCACTTTCTGCACAAAATACAGTTTTGATAAGGGTGTTATCAAGAGAATTCATGTGAAAATCTCTTTTGTTTTTTGATTTCCCAACAACACAGCTGTGTGTTTGCAACTCCCAATCATATCCACTTGCAAGTTTTGACCAAAATAAATAAAAATACCTACCAAAATATTCCTTTTTCATGTGCATCTCTAACTCCTTCTCCAGCTCCAGGGTGAGGGCCTCCAGCCTCCGCTCCGCCTGGCTGGGTCCGCTCTCTCTGCTGGGGGTCACCTGGTAGGGCATCTTAAACCTCTGGCTGGAAGCTGTCTTTGTTGCCACTCCGTAACAAAACGATGATGGAGACCCCGCGATCATCTCCACTGTCCCTGCCTGCTGGGGTGCCTGCTGCTGGGGCTCCGGCACCGCAGAGAGCCCCTGCAGGTGGATCCGGTTCTGGATCCCGTTGGAGTCTCCATACTCCTGCAGCAGCGTGTCCTCGTGCAGACCGCTGCCCAGCATGGAGGACCGGGGGGAGGGCAGCTGCAGGTCTGGGTAGGTGCTCATAGACCCCCTGGAGCTGCGGGAGCTCCTGGAGCTGTGGCTGGAGATGCTGGACCGGGGGCTCACCACGCAGTTTGCAGAAGTCCCGGGTCTGGCACTCCCATCCTATCAAAGATTCAAAGGCTTTATTGACATATGAACTGTAGCTACAGTGTAGTTATGGTAATGTCCCACGCTTCTCCTACAATAGAATATAAATATATCAAAGACATGACTTATAAATAGTGCAAGAAGAAACTGAGTAGAAATTAAATGTGCAAGATTACGTTGCAAGACCCATGTGCAAGTAGAGCAGGAGAAGTGAAATATATACAATATCATGTCAAATAAAATACAATAAGCTAAATGTAGCAGAGAACTTCAGCCCACTTTCCAAGCCTCAAGGATCCTTCTCAGGACATTATGCCACCTGCCACCGTTCTGTATTTGTTTTTAATACAACGGATGTTTTAATGTAACCAGCAGAAGAACAAAGCCCTCTGTACTTCTATTAAGACTGCAACTGAGTCATTTTGATATGCAATCTCCCTTTTTGTGTGCATTTATTGTAAGTTGTACTGTGTGAGTGTTGTTTTATGTTATTGCCAGTGCCAAAGACAAGTTTCCATTATATGTATTCTGAATCTGAATGTTGCAGATTCAATGTGGTCTATGTACATGTCAAAATAGAATCAGATAAGCAAGGGCAGAATGTACAAATTAATACTTTAAAAAAAAAAAATACAAATAGCGCAAGGAAGAAACCGAGTAGAAATGAAATAGTGCAAGATAAAGTTGAAAGACCAATGTGCAGTGCAGGTAATGCAGTAGTGAACAAATATACATGTCAAATAAAATGTTGCACGTGACGAGGTAAATGTAAGACTCTATTTGCATGTAAAACAGAATCAGATAAACAAGAACAGAATGTAAAATTAAAGTTAAATACCTGGCTGCAGATGCTCGACCGAGGGCTGGCCAGAGGGGCTCCGTGTAGAATCGCCCCCTCCAGGTCATGGTTGCCCGAGGGCCCGTACCGTGAGTCCGAGTAGCTGGACCGGGGGCTGGTGGTGAAGGAGTACTGGCTGGCCGTGCTGGACCGGGGGCTCGCGTGCCTCTGGTCGTAGCCCATGCTGATGCCACTGGTTCTGTTACTGCTTGGTTTGCTGCAGCAGTCGCAGCTGTTGAGGCTGGCCCGCGGGCTGGAGTGTTTGCTGGTGTCGCTGGCGGTGCTTGCATAGCTGGATCTGGGGCTTTGCACACCCTCACAGTGCACTAAACTCGACCTGGGGCTGGTGTACCTGTCCTGGCCCGGCACCACCAGACTAGTGCGCGGGCTGCTGAGGCTCGACCTCGGGCTCGCATGCTTGCTCTGCTCCTGGGAGGACAGGGACGATGCTAGGCTGGACCGGGGGCTCGTGGGGTTGTATCTCCCGTCGTGGCTGCCGGTGATGCAGACGCTGTTGCACCTGTTGCCGGGCACTGCAGCCGGTTTGTTGAGAGGCACGCCGTCGAAGGTGGACCCGGTGCTGTACCTGTGGCCCTGCACCTCCAGAGAGTACCTGCGGTGCCTCTCTGAAGCCCCGGTGTAGCACGGCAGAGCCACTTCGGATTTGGTGCAGCAGCCCTCGTCTGCGTAACCCGCGTCTCTCTGCGGGGCACAGAAATCCACCGGCACGGTCCGGCTGCAGTTGACCGGGCGCACCGGAGCCGCCGTGTACACTTTATTCCCAGTCGTGAAATTCTCCACGGTGTGATGCTGCTGGTGCAACACAGAGGTGCCATTCATTGGCTTACTTTTATGCTCTGCTACCGCCGGAGCAGAAAAGTCTAAATCAGGGTTAATCACCAAGTCTCTCCTCGCATACATCCCGTCTTTATACGCATCGTACAGGGAAAGATCCTCCATCAGTTTGCTGGCCCGGAGTCCCAGATCCTCCTGGTAGTGCTCCATGTTGTGCGAAACAAGTTGAGAGTGTGCTCCGCTCCGCAGACTAGCGAGCACCGCGGAGCACTAATTGCATTTCACATGGAAATCAAAACAAAACGCCGCGGTACAGCCGTCGCTCATTTACAAAGAAATAAACCTCCAACGCAGTCTAAAAACCTCCACCGTGTGCCGCATCGTCTTCCTGTGCTTTGACCCCTTCGCCGAAGAAACAAACTCTTTCTCACAGTTTTCAGCCGACAGGGATACGTTTGTCAACTTCAGTTTTTGTTAAGTTGAAAGGTCTTTACAGTCAATGGCGCGCTGCGCGGAGGAATTTCCCCTTGTTGGTTTTTCCTCTAGTTTCGCTTACGATCCCTTTGCCTCAAATCAAAGTAGCCAGGATAATCGGATACGCCTTAAATATCCGTTGTATGTAAGTCTGAGCCCAGTAAGCGTGCGGAAATCTCAATAAAACAGCGTTTTACACAGGGGACTCGTTTGCGTAAAAGGAATGCGAGGATGAAGACAGGATGCGCTGCGCCTCTCTGGAATGTGGTTAATGCTGCAGAGAAACAATGATTGCGACCAACTCAGCAAGGGGCTGCCGGCTCTGAAAAGAGAATAGTTTAGAGAGAAGGGGACGTCTGCATTCATCCCAGGCAGACTCAAATACCGCACAAAGCACGCCTCACCTGGTCCGACTCCTTTTACACCAGGAATAAGCTGCAGGGACTTTGTAATAAGGAGGGAAAGGCTATTTATATATAAACTCAAGTTTATCCACATTTTTGGAAGTGCAATGATATAAAGATAAAGATTCTCAGATCACCCTAACTCGAGTGCATAAGATCCAGATGAATATAATGTGTAATTATCAAAGCTAAATCAGAATCATGTGTATTGCAAAGTAGGTTTACACATACAGGGAAGTTGCTTTGGTGTAGAATGTGCATGCAAAAACACAAAGACAACATTTGATTTAAAATGGTATAAAAACTATTATGATAAAAAAATTGATCAAATTGAATAAAAACAGGAAATCTAAATAGAAAAAAATAAGACTATGAAAAAATCCGTACGTATGTGCAGTAAATCTGAATTTAAAAGTAGTAGAGCTGTGCAGAAATGTGCAAAGTATAGGTTTTTAAAGAATATTAAGATGTCTGCAACAAAACAAAAATAACACAAAGGACATACAAATGTATTCAACTTTGAGTAGAACTAAACTGATTGCAAAGAGCAAGGATCATTCACAAAATGAAACTACATAAAAAGCTGTGGAAATAAATGTGTGTCCATGATAACAAATGGAGGTCATGTTTAACTTTGTATTTGGTAAATTATTCCTGTGAGATTGGGATATAAAGATATGCCATATAAGGATAATACATCAGGATCCTAAAACATCGCTTACCTGTTTAAATAACATTTAAAAACCACCATGAATGCAGGTATAGTTTTCAGAACATTCCTTTGTACTTTATTTATTACAGCTCCACAAAAGCAGCATTAAAAACATGTCTGTATCATCTCGAAAGCTTACGGCAAAAAGAGGTAGTATTTCTAACAACAGCCATATAGGATGTTAAATTAAGACTTTAAGGTACAGAGACCATTTACTTATTTTCACATTTGTTGGCTGTATAAAAGGTGTGTTTAAGTCTGAAGCACCTGCCATGTACTGACTGATTATGTAATCAAATGTGTCCATGGACCTTAAGACGTCTGATTTGTTTTGTTTAGCTGCTTATCAACTGCCAACAAATGGAAGAAAAGACAGAGCCACAGCAACAAGGGCAGCACAAATCAGGAAGTCCAGTATCAATCGACCGAAGAAGGAGCTTTGAGATTTCTTTCCATGGCCTCTGCTTCTGAACCATCGCACCACCTCATCCAGGTTGTACTCTTGGGGCTCATAACCGAGCTCCTCCTTGGCTTTGGCCATGCTGAAGTAATGCGTCACGCCGGTCTTATACACCTCTGTACGTGTCAACAGGGGCTGGAAGTTATAGACAGGCCCGATGAGGAGGTGAATCATCTCTGTGAGGAAGGCCACAAAGTAGATGAGAGAGACGGGAAGGCGCAGTTTGGGGAAAGGATACCCTAAACCCTCAACTAGAGGTCTGAAGAACTCAAAGTTGTTGACGGGCCTGCCATCTGAGATAAAGTAGGCCTGGCCAGAAGATCGGTGCTGCTTCTCAGAGGTCAGAGCTTCTGCTGCGAGCTCATGTGCAGACACCAGGTTGTCCACATGCACAAACTCCACCAAACTCTTAGGATCTCCGTACACAAACCTGAAGATCCCCTTCTCTATGTAGCCAACTATCCTGGGCAGGTGCCTCTGCTCGCCCGGCCCGTAGATCCCTGCAGGACGCAGAGCACAGCTTCTCAGCACCCCGGCACCTTCCTTCAGAGCTGTGCCGTTAGCTTTCAGCACTGCCATCTCCGCCAGAGACTTGGTTCTGGAGTAGTGGTCGGGGTGGAGGTGCAGAGGAAGATAAGGGAGGCTTTCATCCCCGTTCTCTATCACTTGGCCTCCGAACACCACGTTAAAAGTGCTGGTGTAAACCAACCGGGACACTCCGTGCTCAATGCAGGCCTGCAGGACGTGCTGTGTGCCCTGAACGTTCACCGCCTCGATCAGATGCCGGTTCAGCTGCTCCCTGCCAGACATGCCATAGGAGGCCAGGTGGAATACACAGTCTGCACCAGCGATGGCCTTCTCAACTTGTGCATACTCACGAATATCTCCTTGAACAAACACAATGTCCTCTGGCAGTTCTTGCTTTGGAGAGATTGTGTCGAACAGGATGATTTTGGCTCCTTTTTTATGCAGGGAGCATGCCAGGCTGCAGGGGGAAACACATTATTTAATATGAACTTATCTATGCACAACAAGTCCTTATTTAAAATCACAAGTGCACAAAATATGTCATAAATAAGAAGAAATTGCATGCATCTCTACTTGTTAAACCAACCACAGGTCTGTAACATTAGATTAAATCTAAAAATAATAACTGATGCAATAGCGCCACCTTGTTGTGGTAAAGCAGTGTAACAGCACAGAGACACTGAAACCATTTCTTTGTTTACTGACAGTGAATGCGAACTTTTTTTTGTAATAAACAAAGTTGTTCTTACCGATAACCAAAATAGCCACATCCCCCAGTTATCAAACACGTGTCTGTTCGTGCATTTGTCATTACAGGAGGAAGAATCTGTGTGTTTAAAAAAGATTGGATTATGCACAATTGAATAACAACAAAGTATACTTATATGTTTAGAAAGAACATATAAAAACAACAAAAAAATAATACACAAAAAATAAAAATACAGTTACAAACAAAGAAACAACCAAATACAAGCTGCAAAGTTGACGTTACCTAACCTGCAGTCTGCAGGCTGGGTCAATGGACAATACTTGAGTAATTGTGCATGTTATGTAATAAACTGAATGCATAAACGTCACCTGCCACAGCTATTTTCAATAAGGGGTTATTCAAGATGCCATGCCTCAAACTGTTCTACAAACTAGCTTAAGTGTGCTACATGCTCATACAGTAATTTAAATCAAAACCCATGTTGTATTATAAACTAAATCAATTCACGTGTTTACTGTTGGTACCAACCTGATCATACGCTGAGTAGAAAAAGAGGTAAATGTGAGTTGAATATCACGTTTTTAAAACTCTACTACAAGCACCGGTGTGCACTTCCTTGGTCCGTGCTGTACGTGCTTATGTTACGTAATGTACGTAAATAACATGGAGCATCTGCGTCAAGTTTACGTAAAGGCAGAATAATACCGGAAGTTTTTATATGCATTCTTTGCGATTTCAGATCAAAAACATCCACAGCAAAAATGAATGATTATTAAATACTTTATATTTTATAATCGTACAACGTGTGATTAAATGTTTAGGATTTGGAATCTTTCATTGAATGCATTCTCATTTCTCGGTTTGCATTTATAAATGCACACGGCATCTATTGCACGTCTGTCCGTCCTGGGAGAGGGATCCCTCCTCTGTTGCTCTCCCTGAGGTTTCTTCCCATTTCCCCTTTAAACTGTGGGTTTTTCTCTGGAAGTGTTTCCTTGTATGATGTGAAACGTAAGGACAGAGGGTGTCGTATTGTCATACTGATATTCTGTACAAACTGTGAAGTCCACTGAGACAAATGTAACATTTGTGATATTGGGCTATATAAATAAACATTGATTGATTGATTGATAAAGAATGGACAAATGTGTTTAATCGTTAATGTCAGATATGTACTAAGTAAATATATTTGTTCCTGCTCAAGATTAGATTCAACTTTATTGTTATTGCACAGATTACAGGTACTGAGACAACGAAATGCAGTTTAGCTTCTAACCAGGAGTGCATAAAGCAGTAAAGTGAAAAGTAATGTACACAATCTACAGAAGGGGGGGGGGGGGTGCTAGTGGATCGCCGGAGCATGTATTAACATTAACATGCTTATTGTAGTTGTAAGTGCACTGCCTTGCGGCCTGTAGCACCATATGTGTGGGCTGGACCTGTATTTTACAGGAAAGGAGTGAGCAGAGGGTAGTTTTGTCGATTCTTGTTCTGTTTGCTGTGACTATCTTCCAGACTTTCAGTTGAGCGCGCTACGCTAACCAGTGGAAACCAAACAATGGTGTAGCTGTATTAAAGTCCGAGTGGAAACAGTCCTGAGTAAATCTGATTTTGTCAGAAATCGGGAGAAATGCGGGAGAAATATGACCCCGGGAGGAAACCGGGAGAGGGCAATGAAATCGGGAGTCTCCCGCGAAAATCGGGAGGGTTGGCAAGTATGCTCGCTTGTCTCAAACAAGCCTAGTAATGATGCGTTCTGCCAGCAACAGAAACACTTCCTGTGTGCAAATTGTGCCTTCAGAATAAAAGCAGACATTTAAAAAAAAAAAAAAAGTTAAATTGTAATGTAGTACAAGTAGTACAATTTGTTTAACTAATATAACGAAACATCTTATTACTAATTGGTCATTAAAAGCCATAATAAACGTCATTACGTCCAGTCACTGGCACTACTAGAGTCTTGGGCGTCACTTTGTTCGAAAAAGAGGTGGGGACAATTTTCCAGATTTAACATCAGCACAGCAGAAGACAACCGATGTTCTCCTAACAATATTTTTGCACTAATTGAATGTATGAAAATAGTGTAATGCTTGCAACATTCCAATAAAGTTTGTACAAAATAAAATAAAAATAAAATATTGTAATTGTTGGGGAAATATTTTCCAAGGCCCATAACTTTGACCCAGTTTATCAGTTCATACTGTCCTGACTGAGCCCAGGCTGCAGGCACCTGTCACCTTGGCTGCTGTGCTCTCAGTGTTTTGTCTCCCTCTTCCTGCCTGTTGGCGTCAGCTGATAGAGGTGTTATGATTCTATCTTGTTATGCACGATGCTGATTATTCTCTCAGAACTAGCTAAATACATGGGTCTGGGGTAGAGTTCTTCAGAATTTATTGTGGCATCCCACCGTGTGGTCAACTCGTGGCCCGTGACATGTCTTGTGAATTCTCCGGCCGAAGCTCCAAATAAACCGTCAGTGTTTGCCATCAAAGCTCCAGCTCTCCATCGTGTCTCTCTTTAAGTCCTGACTCCCAATTGCTTCAGAAGTTTCCCCCACAGTAATACTGATTTAGGAAAAGTTTTTCCATTCTTCTAATCTAAACGATAAAATATATTTGTAATGAAGGTTATAATAAATTAACAAAAGCATGTCATATAAAAGTCTCGGAAAAAAAACAGAAATCATTATATTAATAATTGTATTGTGTTCTTTGCACACGTATTTCAATGTGCTACTGTTTTGTGCTGTCTTCAAATGTATTTATCATATCAGTGTAAAGTATAAGTGTAATAAAAAGTAAAAAATAAATTAATAATAATAATAAAAAAAGACAAAAGATGTCCCTCCCCCTCCTGCATGAAATACCAATGCATATACCTCTGGACCCACCACTGTGTTTTAATTACAATGAACATCCAACTATTGGTCTTTCTGTGATGTGATTTGGATTGAATTTGTACCTTTATGCACACAACGAGCACACAGGTGAGGAGGACAGAACATGACATGAGTAAAGAATATATAAATGCATGAATACAGGAATAAATAAATAAATACAAGGAAAAATAAATAAATATGGAAATAAATAAACGAATGTATAAATACAAAAATAAAAGTTGAGAATGAAACAGAACACACATTATTATATAACTTAAAGGTTACCTATCATGCTATTTTAAGGCATATATTATGGGTTTCAGATATATAAAAATATATAAAAACATGTCTATGATGTGTTTTTTCTCAAAATACAAACAGATCATGCATTTTAGACATCGCTCATATCCCTCTATTCCAGCCATGGATGTATAATAAGAACTGGATACAGCGTGGGAGGCGGGGCCTCGTTCATTCATGAGAGTTGCTCATTGGCGCATGAAGACAAAATGGCCCAACTTTTGAGAGAGCGAAAGGTCACGAAAGTATTCATATAATCATATAATCCGTTCTTATTGTGCATCCATGGGTAAAGGTAAAACTCATGTAGTACTGAACACGTCACATGAACGTGCCGGGCGGCGCAGTCCCGTGGTAACTGCGCCTAATGATAATAAATGTGTGCAAATGTCTGTGTTGAATGTTTTTTTCAATGTTATGGTTAGCAGTTATAATAAAATAAGTAAAAAATCAAGCTCCGTTTAAAAAAAAAAAGAAGAAATGTTTATGGGCAAATATCCCATATATATTGTATATAAGTCTCTAATGAGTGACATATATCATTAGCTGAGGTTGTGCTGATTTCTGGGATGTGTAAAACTTGATTATACTGTAAAGAAATGACATTTTATAAGGGCAAAACACAAAAATATACAAAAACGGAAATGTCCTATGTGGGTCTCAGAGGGTTAATGGGGGCTGTCCACAACACTATAAACCAATAAACTAAACTAAACAGCCCTACAATACATTTGCATTATCTTGGTTAAAAATATCATGATATTTGATTGATTCTTTATATCACTCAGCCTTAATGTTGATTTTCTATGGATGAATTATTGTCCCTTAAAGTGGACCTATCATGCTATATTTAAATGATATATTGTAGGGCCATACCTATATAAGGTATATTTATACGTTTCTGTTTTCAAAATACCAAACAGATCATGCATTTTAGCCATGCCTCATTTCGCTCTATGTGCTGTTTGCTGTCTACGGGTCTGATTCTGCTGACCACGCCCCCCTGCAGGAGAGGGGAGACGTGCTCTGATCAGCTGCTGGGCTGTCAGAAGAGGGGGGAGAAAAAGAGATCTCCGTCCTCCGTGTTTTATTATATAGAGTCGTTATTCATTTGTTTTAAAGCTCAATAAATAACAAAGAAGACCTTTGACCGGCACTTTTCTAATTTTGTCCGGAAGATTTAAACTTTAACGGACATCTTGACCGGCGAAACAAACTGAAACTCTGCCGCACGGTCCCCTCGTTCCTTGGAAGAGGCGGAGAGGTGGGTGTTTGTCATCTGCTGGTGGACTAACCGGAGAGCGGTTGCATTGCAGCGGGAGCAAACGCTTGCCTCGGGGAGGGAGAAAGAAAGCCACAGCGGAGAATAAACAGAAGGGTAACCATGATAACTATGGGCGGGAAGTCTTCTTCGCTGCTTTTGTGGCAGACTACAGCGCCACTTACAGGCCTGGCATATGTACTACAGCGTCTCCAGCGCTTTCGAACGGCAATGGCCGTGGCTGTCTCCTCCTGATTGGTGGAGTTGGCCCAATAGCCGTAGCGCCACCGTCCTGACGTCAGGACAGTGTTCAAATCTGGATCAGTTTTGATCAGATCCGTTGCAGCCCCTTTTTTAGAGATTTGGGTATGGAGGAAAATAGAGAGGGTTGTGTTTTCTGACACTTGGTGAGTTCCCTGGAACACCGGGGACACATATTCATGTATAAAAGACGTACAAAAGTGCATTTTGCATGATAGGTCCCCCTTTAAATGTACTCTCACTCCTATCCTCCCCTTCAACATCTAATTCTTTTATTATTTTTAACAGACACCAAGTGCCTTTTTGAGTTGAACATTCACACAATTCTGACCAAGAGGATATCATGTTAACCCACAGAATGAGTTGGCTAGTGTTTAAAATGATAATTATACTCCTTCCTGCAGGGAGACCCCAATGTTCCTGCAGGGCAGCTCACTCTGGATGTTGACCTGAGTCGACCCGTGGTCCTTCCAGACTTAACGCATCAGTGCAATATAGAGGAACTGTCCCGGCTGGTACTCGGGGTACACGAGGAAATCCAGAGGGCACAACAACAACAACAACAACAGGCCATGGACACTGCTACAGCGGAGGGGGCCTGCAGTGATGTCACCGCAGCAGGAGGTGTGGAAGCAGAGCGAGTTACCGGTACAGACAGCCCCCCACCGGACCCCAGCAGCAGCAGCATCAGTCTTCCTGAAGCCCAGCCCTTCGTCCTGCCCCTCGGCGTTATGGCTCGCAACGAGGTCTACCCTCGCACCTGCAGGAAATGGTAAGAAGTCAGCTGTATGGTAAACTGCATACAGTGTCAATTCCAAGTATATGTGGATTGATTGTAGCTGCCTTTGCTCCAGTTACAGTGGTGTACAGTGTGCCTATTGTTTCAGATTGTGACCAACAGCTGAAAATCATATTGGCCTCCAATGAATGCTTGTCAGTATGCTTGCTAAATGTTTGCTACAAAAATTTGGTTTGATAAAAATGCACATCCAGAATTGTAGACAGTTTATGTATTATACCTAAATGTACAGGCTAAAAAAAACATTTATTCATAAGTTTAAACATTTGTTTAAGATGTGTTAGATATAATAACAAAACACAGACAATTACAATGGAAACATATGAGATATATAAATGGATTTTTAAGTGTAAGTAACTTGTGTAAAGTCCCCGGCCATTTAGTGTATTAATTTTATTATCAACATGGATACATTCAACAGGCACTGTGAAAGATATTACATACTTGAAGCTGTGAAGAAATAGGGGTCAGAGGGAGCATCATTTTTTGGACCATGATATAGCACTTATCATTTTTTTCTTCGAAACCTGTCATTGATTAAAGTAACAAAAGAAGGTATATATGACAATATACAGTCATTTATATGAGGCCTCAATTAAAGACTTGCGATATTGGCTTCTGCAATTATCTGCCACATGCATTCATCTTTATTTTGTTGCATGGTTTTGTCAGTACCCTACCATCCACCATCTTCCTCCCGCTTACCGGTGGTCGGGTCGCGGAGTAGCCAGTTCAGCAGAGAGCCCCAAACGTTCCTTTCCTGGCCACATCAACCAGCTCTGACTGGCAAGGCGCTCCCAGGCCAGCGAAGAGATATAATCCCTCCACCTGGTCCTAGGTCTACCCCTTGGTCTCTTCCCAGCTGGACGTTGCCCTGGAAACACCTTCCTATGGAGGCGCCCAGGTGGCATCCTTACTAGGTGCCCGAAAACCACCCTCAACTGGCTCTTTCGACGCGAAGGAGGAGCGGTTCAACTCCGAGTCCCTCCCGGATGACTGAACTTCTCACCTTATCCCCTAAGAACCCATCTCTGCTGCTTGTATCCGCGATCTCGTTCTTTCGGTCATGACCAGCGGCGGACTGGGGACTATAAATCAGCCCACCTCGGTACAGCAAGTAATCACCGCTAGTAAATTGTCAACGGGGGGGGGGGGGGGGCTAGTATCCGACCGGCCCACATCATCCGATCGGCCCACTTCACTACCGGCCTGGCCAGTCCGCCCCTGGTCATGACCCATCCTTCATGACCATAGGTGAGGGTAGGAACGAAAATGGCCCGGTAGACAGAGAGCTTTGCCTTCTGGCTCAGCTCCCTTTTCGTCGCTTTACTGTTGGAGTGGACAGTCCATCGGTTTCCTGCTGAGAACCATGGCCTCAGATTTGGAGGTGCTGAGGTACCATAACCACCCTAAAAAACTTTGACGAATACAATTCTGACAGGTAAAGCTGCAAAAATGAGCTGACTTATAGATTAGTAAATCTGCAACAATTTTGATAATCGATGAAATGATAGAGTAATTTTTCTATTCAAATCAGAAATGGATATATTACGTTTTTCTGCCTTTCTGTGTTTTCTGTTGCATGAAACCGATTAACTATGGGTTTGACTGACTGATCAAACATTTAGAGAAATGACTTACATTTATTTAGTTTTATTAGTTTCCTCTCAATTGTTTTGCTATGTCTGAACACCCTCTGTACTCTGCTATTTGAATGATTTGCCTTTGGAAAATGTGTTGCTTTGTACTATTTTCAATGCGATACACTTGATTTTGTCGAAAAGAACGGCCTATTGAACGGCTCACATGGGACTTCAGGGAGCTTTTCAGCTTGAGCGCTCTTCTCTGTAAAAAGATAATAAAAAAAACTGAAAAAAAAAACTTTTTTGTAGACTGTATTTCTTTTTTGGTCTCATGTTCACCTTTCATACCTCAGTGTTGGACATATCACACCGTGTGTGTGTTTCTTGGTGCGAATTGAGAATAGAAACTGCTTGACATATACAGTAATGAGTAATGAGTGAGGGAAACAGACACATAATTCAGTACACTGTTTCACACTGCAGCTTCAGAAGATTTTTATTTGATATGGAATCCAGATTATTAAGTGCATTTCACAGACTAGAAGTATCCCACTAATTAACCCTCCTGTTGTCTTCGGTTCAAATCTGACCGATTTACTACTTTCATCAATCATAACTTTTTTGTTTTACATTCGATTATATTAAGGCTTTATGATATCCTTCACAGTAGACATTTGAAACATATAAAATTGCTGATCACCACTTTCATTGAGTTTTTGGATGATTTAGTCAACTTGTAACACCCATGTGTGTTCCTGGTCAAAAATGACCGCCATGAAGAAAAGGAATTAGTAACCATCCGGATCAGATACAACACACACACAAACACCCACACATACTCTAGATGTGTCCCCCCCCCTCCTTATGTGCCCAATCCCCCCATGCGAATCACACCTGGCACACGCAATACATGTTCAGTGTCTATTCTTTGTATATTTACTGCAGTTGTTCATGTATACCAGTAGTCTGATACAATATGTACAGTTTGAAAGGGTGTTAAATGAATTTGGTGATGATTATGGTTTTTGTGTTAATATAATAGCAGTTCAAACAGGACCGGTCAAATTTGACCGCAAACACCAAGTAAGGGGGGGGGGGGAACGACCACAGACATTTCAAGCTTCTAGATTTTAAAGAACTATTGCCTGAAACTATCTAAAATAAAAGGTTATTACCCAACATTAACATTTGAGTTAAATTGTGTAATTTTAAAAAAAAAAATTGAGGATCTCCTTCCCAAGTTTATTAAAATGAGTGCTTTTTATAAGCCACAGATTACCAACACAAATGTTGATTGTATTAATGAATATTATGCAATGCCTTTTGACTGACTTTTTTAACAATGGAATCACTGAATCAGAAAATGATGGAGAGGAGAAATGTGGGCGGAGACTGTTCTACAGCTCGTTGCGCTCCATCTTCTCTTTGTGTTGTCGGATCTTCTCTGGGAGAGTCTGAGTCAGGAAGACAAAACCGCTTCTCCCTAAGGTGCTGGCCAGCTACCTGCTCCTTTAAATCAATTGACAAGTATTCTTCTCCTGTGCCGTACTTTGGCCAGTGGGGCCAGCAGCCATCCCATTAGGAGACCTTAAAAAACACACACAATCACAGTTATAAAAACAGTCTCATCTCCATGTGTGTATTATCTTGTAACAAAGGTCAATTCCTACCCTGTGTGAGCAAAGTTGCTCCAATAGCTCATCATGTTTCTGCTAAGCTGTTCCTCCTCCTCACTGCATGGCTCTAACATTTAGATGATCTGTTAAAACACTTTGCAGATCTCTGGTGGTCTATTCAAATTGTGATTTATATATTTCACTTACCGGATAATGTGACATGGGTAGTTGTAAAGCACAATCCGAGAACTGTAAAGATCTCATCTCCGTGGTCACTCCCAACAAAGCTTGGGCCTTCTTGACTTCAGGATTTGTGGAGGGTACTGGTACTCATACAGGTATACATCAGCACCTGCATCTATGAAGAAAAGATTGGACATGAGATATTTTGTTTTTAAAAGTGTGTGTGGCAAGAAATATTTAACAATGGTTCCTCAAAATATTTGCATGATAAATACCTCTGTGGGCACTAGCGGTCTTAATGGCAGGAATGTTAAAAATCATATCCCCTAACAGCTCGGTGAACCCGTCTCTATTTTTCACACGATCTTCACCCGTTCCAATATATTCCTCTAACACTAACTCTCTAATGATTGCATCTTCGGGCTGGAAAAAAATGAAACAAACATCTGTCAAAGAAGTTTCAACATGATGTATATTGTAACATTGTAATGTCCAGAACCAGTCCTGCCTTACATTAGGGAAGAAGAGGTACAGAGAGTTCATCAAATGCTCCTTATCTATCCCCTCTGTCCAGTTTGGAGGAGCCATAAACTTAGGGAAGGACAATTCACATTTAGACAAGCACAGAGAGAACACATTAGCATGTTTTCATGGGCAGTTGTTAAGCTCTTCAGTCACATAAACACAGTGCTAATTTAGCAATTGCACTTACATCAGCAAGCATCCAGCCCCCTTCATCATTATTAATGCCGGTCATGAATGGTACGGGTAAGAAGTTCATGTGCACGGAACAGCTCGTCCACTGTTTTTCTCAGAAGTGTCCATCAACATTTACAGAGATTCTCAAGGTTAGATCCTTAAGAAAAAAATGTGTAAAAGTTGATATAAATACTTAAAACATCATGGGAAATCTAGCAGAATATTCCTATTAAAAAGAAATCCTACTAAATAAATCTATATATTATTGCATTCAATATCTCACCTCTCCCAAAGCCTCAATAGTTTTTACGTCAACGATTCTCATGCAATCACAGCGATCTTCTGTGTTGCTTTCGAGGCTACAGCCAGACATATTTGCCACCATCTGAGGAGATATATGTGGGATCCATCTTAACGACTTAGAAAAAACAAATGTGTTTGTGCACTGAAGAATGTTTACACACACTTATAATTAACCTGTGCTACTGGTAGAGGATCATGTACAACAACATATCCATTCCAGCAGTGCCACTCTCAGCAATGGCATGGTGGAAGAGGCCATCAGACAACGGTGAGAGGAGCTGTCGATTCAAGCAACAAAGAAAATGTAAGGTTCTGATGACAGAGGTAACTTTGTAGTGATGTCGTTTTTTTTGTATTCAACTGCAGATTGATACTTACCAGTAAAGATACGCTCACTCCGCCAGCAGACTCCCCAAATATTGTAACTACATTCTGGGTTTCCTCCAAAGTTGTGAATGTGCTGCTGGATCCACCTCAGAGCTTCTACCTGATCCAGCATGCCAAAGTTCCCAGACATGTGCTTCATCTCCAGTGCTGGAAAGGCATACAATTATATTGTTCACCGCCTAGTAAAAGTTGACTACTTTTCACATCAAATCCAAAGTAGTGAGATATTATTTTAGTATGGTAATTCTAACTCTTCTTAATGATTTGAGTGGTTTTAACCTGAGAAAGCCCCAGAAGTCCCAAACGGTACTGGATCAGAACTACGACCATATCCTGGTAGGCAGCCAGGGCGGAGAGCCGTCAAACGTAGAAGCTGACCCCATAGCAAACCCTCCACCATGAATCCAGACCATGACCTGGTAAGGTAATGGTCATAACAGATTGGTGACGTCAATCCCTTTGGGGTATGGTTTTAAAAAACCTACATTGTCACTCAGTATGGATTATTCAAAAAGGAATCCTTATCCAAACCTGAACAAAGTAACTGAATATCACTCACGACATGGAGCAACTTACTGGAAGCTTGGCATCGGGAGTTCTGTCGGCAGGAGTGGTAAATGTTGAGGTAAAGGCAAGTCCTCTAAATGTCTGGCAAATCCACGAGCAAGCCACCAAGTTTTTCCAACACATCTAAGGCTAACTTTTTATATTGAACACACCTGAAAAAGAAACGTGGATTTTCAGTGAGTATTGAATATCATTTTAAAGGAAGGTATGCGACACCTGTAGCATGTGGGAGGCCTTACATGGGTGGCTGCTTGGTAGCATCTCTCACTCCTTCCATCCCTCCACAGGCTGGGGGGGCAGCCAGTCTCAGAGCAGGGCCCACAGGTGGCTTGGCAAATGGGATACCCAGGTAGGCATGGACCCCACTCTCCTGGCCCCTTGACACTCAGAGTCTGACCTCTCAGGCTCCCCAGCTTTGTGTGGACTTCAGGTGCTGTGAGGATATTAGGACCGACTCAGAATCTCAATGTAATGCAATGTATCAGTGTAACTTACCTGGAAAAATAGCATGTGTTATAGCTAAGTAGCGCATATATTTCCCTCATGTAGGCAACATGTGTTCATTGGCTGGTTCTAGATTATGTTGGAACAAATAAATGGAAAAGTTTTAGATAATACAACAACTTTCCAATTGATTTCAGCCATGTCAAACCCTATGGGTGACGTCACCACGGACACTACGTCCATTTATATACAGTCTATGGTCGAGCCCAGTTAAAGCTTACTTTAATCTTTGCCATGCTTTTGTATAAATAAATCAAAAATATAACTCACTTTGGCAACAATTAGTTGAATATCATCTTATCCTGCATTACATGAAGACAGCAAAAAAAAGAAATATTAAGCTACAGCATGAACTCTTATCCTAATTTGCTCTTTGGCAGAGATGTTTCACCTTTGGACATAGGCACGAAAGGTCAACTCGATTGAGGCGTAAGAAAATGCGAACAGGTAGCTTCCAGTCATAGACCTTTTAAAAGACATTTAAAGAAAATCAACTACAACTCCATTAGGCCTGTGCTATCCAGACTACCTTGCAGCCAGATCTGCATAAAGGTGTTGCCAAAGAAATAAGTAATCTACTTCACTTACCATGTGGATCTGCAGCAACATAGAGGAATAACACAGACGTCAGAAAGAAGAACGTTTGTTTTCCACGGAACGTCATGGTGGTGGTGTATGCGGCTCACACTGCTTGGCTCTGCAAGCAGGAAGGACTGGAAATGAAACCTCCAAAGAAGCTGTCTCAACTTTGACCAGTGGAATCCTGCACTTATTAACCTATTACGTGCAACACAAGGCGTGACTCCGTCGCTTTTATATCACAGCAACTGGTCATTTACATCAACAAAAAGACATTGACAAGACTTTCCGGACGGTTAAACAGGCCATCGTAACTCCAAGCATTTTCTCGATATTTCACATTCTTCTGTTAAGCTAAAACATGATATTACGTTAGTCTGTCCATATTTGAGCTAGGCTAATAAGCACTTACTATATCTAAAACTGTCATTTAACCTTGAAAGCACAAGTACAGAAATGTTGTTAGTACAGTACAATATCCCCCACAACAAGCCACAGATGGCGCTATCACATAAGTGTGTCCATACTGTTGCACCTGTCAAGAGGAAACAAGAGAACCACACCACAAGTTTGAGGAAAATATGATTAGTTTACAGTTGACTGTACTTATTGTAATGTTCTGTTCGAGTCCAAGGCCGTTTCTCGATGTCCAGTAGAGCCACTATTTCAAGTATACGTCATCGAGTGGCGCCGAATGCTGGGCATTTAACATGCATTTAAACAGTCCTTCGGCGCCACTCGATGACGTAGTATACTTGAAATAGTGGCTCTGCAGGAGGTTTACTCGACATTGAGAAACGGCCCGTGTCACTCTCGAGTCCCCACTTTTTGAGTCCGAATCCAAGTCCGAGTCACCTAGAGTCGGAGTCGAGTCCAAGTCCGAGTCCAAGTCCGAGTCACCAAAGGATAATATCCTGCATTATATTTGTTACTGGAAATTTGTATTTCCACATGTATATTTTCCACATGTATATATTTGTTTTAATTTTTAATGCTATTTTATTTCTATTTCAGAAATAGTTTGGACTGTTTGTGTCTTAATTTCTCTTATGTACGCGTTCTGCCAGCAACATAAACACTTCCTGTAAGCAAGTCGTGCCTTCAGAATAAAAGCAGAGACATTTAAAAAAAAAAAATGTAATTGTAATGTAGTACAATTTTGTTTAACTAATATAACGAAACATCTTATTACTAATTGGTAATGAAAAGCCATACGTCATTACGTCCAGTCACTACTTTGTTAGAAAAAGATTTAACATCAGCATAGCAGAAGACAACCGATGTTCTCCTAACAATCTTTTTGCACTAATTGAATGTATGAAGAGTGTAATGCTTGCAACATTCCAATAAAGTTTGTACAAACATTTTTTTTAAATATTGTAACTGTCATTTTCGAATCATAAATCAATCGATCATAAATCTATCGATTACATTTATGATTCGAAAATTATAAAAGTAGGGTAGACATGTGGATATTATCCGGCTGAACAAAACGTGATCTGTCTCTTCAATGTGTGTCAACCACAGACCTTATTTCGTGCTATTTTCCAAAATCCTGTGGAGAAATTGCATTGGTTTTTGTCGAAGGAACCGGAAGTGGTAAAATGCTAACTTACTTCCGGGTTTTAGGACGCGTCACTGTGGCTACTGGATACAGTGTGGGAGGCGGGGCCTCGTTCATTCCTATGAGAGTTGCTCATTGGCGCATGAAGACAAAATGGCCCAACTTTTGAGAGAGCGAAAGGTCACGAAAGTATTCATATAATCATATAACCCGTTCTTATTGTACATCCATGGGTAAAGGTAAAACTCATGTAGTACACGTCAGGCATTGTTTCTGATAGCAACTTTCTGTGGGTCCACCATCCGATTTTACATCATATCTGCAGAAAATCTGTATCAGCTCGTACCCCCGTTTTTTAAAGATTTGGGTGCGGAGGAAAAGAGAGAGGGTTTTATTTTCTGATGCTGCGTCAGTTCCCCGACACACCGGGGACACATATTTATGTCTAAAAGACATCAAAAAGTGCATTTTGCATGATAGGTCCCCTTTAATGTATTTCTACATTTATTTTCACTTACATCTATATATTTATTAATTTCTGTGTCTGTGCGTGTTTCACAATATGTTGTTTTGCTTTAGCCTTGTATTCTGTGGATACGACAGCATTTATAACAAATGTACCTTCAATTGCTCTGAAAGTTTCAACAAGTGCACGTGTCTTTAACAATATCTTTGAGTTGCTATCATATTTTATTTCACTTCCTCTGATCAGTACCACTTTTATTTGGAAGCTTTGTAAACACAGTGAATGTTCTGTATAAAACTGTAAAGCATCACATTAGGATACATCAACATGATAACTGCATGACTGGGATTGAACCCACCACCTTCTGACTCAAAGACAACCACTCTTCCTCTCAACCACAGCCAAATTATGGGATGATGTTCAGAAATGATGAAGTCATAGCCGGAATGTCCCAATCGAGAGTTCGAATGTTTGGTAAAGTTGGGAAGAAGGCTTAATTCCATTGTTTCTGAAGGACATATTAAAGAAACCTGTCTCCAGATGCCCTGTGATGAGTTTCAACAAATGTTTTTACAATATCTCCTCTGACAAGTCCTCTTATTATAACCCTAACCTATATTAGACGTAGAAGCCCACCCGGTAAAATTATACTGAAACATGTTCAGGATGCTTTGGCTCAAAGGGTACACGGATGTCGAAGAGTCAGAAGGTTGGTGGTTTGATTCCCAGCTTGGCAAAGTGAATTTTGGAGAGACCTGTTTTAAACGAATGAACGGGTTTGCTTTGCTTCTTTAGTTCGCAGTTAAGATGTTGTAATGGGGTAAAACCAATGCTTAGTCCTCTAATCTACTATCAAGTGTTTGAACGCTCATTTATTAAGTCTTCCAGCTTCTTTAGTTATAGTTTGGGTGTTTTGTATGTAAAATAGTACCATTGAGCAGATCCTTGTTATCCAACATGTAAGCACACCCTATGTAATTGTAAAATTGTCAATAACGAGGGGTTACGTATGGTAACCCTTGTTATATAAGCACAGATGGAGCCCTCTACTGAACTCTAGGGGTACTACCCCTTGATCATATCATGCAAGCATTCATCCACTGAGACTTCTATAAACGTAGCCGGCCCCGGGGCGGGCCTACCTGAATGCGCGCGCATCTCACCGTATAAAAGGAGGCCTCGCCCCTGACTGTCGTCTTACACCTCTCTTCAGCGAGTGGCATAGGACCGACAGTGCCCCGAGTAGAGGGCTCCGTCTGTGCTTATATAAGGGTTACCATACATAACCCCTCGTTATATCTGTCACAGGCTCCGCCCTCTACTGGACTCTATGGGTACAGTGGTACGTAAAATATGCGCACTTCGACGCTGCACTGCGCTGGCTACCACCTTAAAAAACTGGAGAACAGACAGCTGTTGCCAAGCAGTGGGGACAATTAAGGTGAAGCAGATCTTGCAATACGTTGCATTAATACAAAGATTGTAAGTGAATGAAAAGAGATAATACAAAAAAACGTTTCCTTTCCGAGACTCAAACCCGGCCCTCCCGGATATTAGACCCTTAGACCGTTAGTCTACAAGCAGATAGTGGATAGATTTAGTTTGAAAGATATAACTCTGGAGTCCGCCCACGCAGTGCAGCATCGAAGTGCGCATATTTGACGTATTTAATCATATATTTTCGAATATAAGGGGTAGAAATATGATTCAGATAACCACATAAATATGTGGTATAAATTAAGTTATACTCTCCAAGGCATGTTTATGTTAAATATTGTATATCATTACAAACAGCAGAGGGCAGTATAGGACACGGAAAGGCCTCAGTGGGCATGCCGTAAAAGGGAATGTGTTGCTGAGCACATGCCGTAAAGTAAGTGTTGTTATTATGTGTCTGCCGTAGACTTGGCATTCTGGCTAAAACGGCAGCAACTTTCCCTCTGCTTCAAAGGCAAATTAATACTTAGTCCCCTGAATCTGGAATAATGTACAATTCACAGCATAGCCTCACAATGTCAGGAACTTTTCATCTACAGATTGCTTTGGTCTGGCTTTACTCTTCACTGATTGGTTGAAGAAACTTTGAATTTATTGGCTATGGAAATCAGAAGGAGGGGCTCATTAACCGCGAATATTCACATGTATATTCCATAGACTGTATATATAAATGGATGTAGGGTCCGTGACGTCACCCATAGGATTCTGCAGAGTTGCCGAGAAGCCCTTAGTAGGCGGAGTCGGCCACTAACGGCTCGACAGTGGCGTCAGAGTTCCACTCCCGCCTGCTCCAAATAAGGGCAAAGAGGCGGAGCCGAGGCGGGACCTGCTGCCTCTGAGCTGGAAGTAACAGAGCTAGCTCAAGCTACCAAGCTAAGCTAACATGCTCCCCATCTGCACACTGCCGTCGCATTGTACGTTTCTAAGGTAAGCGGACATGAGACTATTCAGCAAAACTATAAATAATAATCTAAGTTATTGAGTTTTTAGCATAATACTTCAGAATCTTAAAATCCCTTAACGTTTGTATGCAATGTGCTAAATGCAACACTGGAATCAAGCAAATATTAATATGTTTGCATGACATTAGTTATTTATATTTTGCCATCACTTAATTATACGTTTAATACATTTAAGTTAAGCTAAGGTGCATGTGATGATAGCTAGTTAGTGCTCTTACCTGTGAGGCCTCCTCCAAACTGCATTATAACCAGACTGTATCATTAAAACTATAAGTACCAGTTCTAGATCCTTGACTTTAGACAAACAATTCAAAAGACAAAATGTATTTAAAGACCAATCTTTATTTGAAGGTGCCTCTTAACCTGAGATATTAGTTATACAGTAATAGTATTGACAATCTAAAAAAACTGAGCAACTCAACGGTTCACTTTTATATTTCTTATTGTCTAAAGCATTTATTATTTTCATTTTCCCCTCTCATATTCAGTGTGGATGGATTGAGACAGCGTGGTGTCCAGAGAGCTGCAGAGACTTCAGGGAGAAACCTCCGTGTGATGGACGTCCTGTCTGTTGGTTTGGAGAGGACTGAGGGTCTTTCCTCTGTGAGGAGGATCAGACCTGATGGAGGAGCCCATGCATAGCTGATACCACCTGCACAGGCCTTGTCTGTCACTTTATTTGACTAAATGTGTTTACTTATACATTTAATAGGTTTACACCTTCTGTCCATATGTGCTTTTTATTTAAAACATGTTTGATTAACTTTTGGTTCACATTTCAATAAATTGAATTTGTATTTGCACTCCTTTTGTCCATTATTCTTACTGAAAATGTTAGATTACACATTCACATCTGACTGAAGATTGGCCCCATTTATTTGCGTTGCAAACTCTGCGGTACAAGGGACATGTTGTGAAGCTCATAAAGTGAGGCAAATAGAAATAATCAGCTGATGGAGTGTAGATGTGGAAATAGGTGCATTCGATCAGCTGACTGTGTTTTCACAATAAAAGTAGTTTCTTAGTGAATGTCCTGTACTGGTCTTAACATCTCATAACATCAGCTTTTAATTTTCCTATTGGATGTTTTTCTTGACCCTCGGAGAAAGAGGAGATGCTGAGTCGTGTCTTTCAGGCATGTCCTTTCCTAACAAAAATTACAGGAAACATAAAACATATTATTGCAGAACAAGTGTGTTATTTATGAAAGAGGTGTGTTTGTGTTTAGGGGCTGTAGATATAATTATTTTGTAATTGTAATGTTTTTTTTTATTTCAACAGTGAGCTACAAAGACAATCAGATTATGAATGAACAGTATGAAATTCATCAACATTGAAATGTATTTTATTATCAAAATAATATTTAACTGTTATCAAAACTTAGTGCAACTGTAGAAGCTTGCTCTGTTGTCTCACTGAAAGAATAACTTTTACCACGTTTTTACAGACAATATTGAGAGATAAATAGCAGTTGTCACTATGCGTTAAATATCTTTGCCTTCAATACCTTAAATTAGAAAGCTGACAGTCATATTGCTTGTTAACATCTAAATGTAACCCTTTGCATGGAAAAAACCCTCAACTTCACTGATGTGTAGGTGATCTAGTATTTAGTATTGTTTAATGGAATGTATATCAGTGTATTAAAGTCAATACTTCATTTATTTAAACCAATATCTTTCTTGATTCTTTGTACAGTATGAAAAAAGAGTATTTGTACCTGTGCTGAAGTTCACTGCTGTGAGGAGTCCAGTTCTGTCTCTCACTCTCTGGTCCAGCCTGTCTGCATCACCTGCACACTTTAAACAAACAGATATATATGTAAAGTACCATGTGTACAAACAATATAACTTATTATCTTCTGTTGAACATGTTGGATTGTGTATTGTCCGAGTCAGGGTCCTTTTACTTTTACTGGTCAGCTTTCTGTCCCCAGAGTCAGAACTAAACATGGTAAAGCAGCATTCAGTTATTATGCTCCAAATATCTGGAACAAACTCCCAGAAACCTGCAGGTCCGCTGCAACTCTTACTACTTTTAAATCCAGGCTGAAGACTTTTCTTTTTGCCGCTGCTTTTAATTGAACTATTCACATCTTAAACTGCACTGTAACTTTTAACTTTTATCCATGTTTTTTCTTTTAATGTTTATTTTATTATCTTTTCTTTTTAATGACTTTTTTAAATGCCATTTTTAAAATGTCTTCCATTTTTGTAAAGCACTTTGAATTACCTTGTGTTGAAAGGTGCTATATAAATAAACTTGCCTTGCCTTGCCTTACTGTAACTTTGGAAGTTGTGTTACCAATGCTTACTGTTTATTTGATACCAATTTGGTAATGCAATTAATAAAAACAACAAGGTTTGGGTTCGTTCTTCAGATGACTGTGATGTTAACGTGTAAGCTCAATAATGAACTCCAGCTCAACCAACCATATTGTAATATCTAAGTAATCATCTTGAAATATGACATTAATAATTGTAATATACACACATCTTATTGTGAGGTTGATTTCACATACACTACTTCGACGTTAGCTTGTCTACATACTCGAGCATAGCCAATTTAAATTAACCTTAGCGATGCATACAGTTCCTACCTACATAATAAAATATCTCTTTAAGTTACAAGGATGACCTTATTTTATCAACCTCAAACAGAAGCCTTTTGTTCTCCAGTATTATCCCACTTAACGCTTAACACTTGTCTATTTCGTTTTAACCTTTATATATACGGTCTATGGTTTTAAGTTAACTTGGAGGCTACGATTAGCATCGTTAGCACCGATGTAGCTACCACTCGCTTACACGCTAACCCAAGCCTTAACATTCATTACGTAGCTGATTAAAATCATAAACACAAAAATAAAGTACTCGAATTTCACTTACCGCAAAACGGCATTCATGCACCGTCTGTTTTAACCGCAGAGCGAGTCACAATAGTCCGATATATAAGCATGAAGAACAAACAAACACGGCCGGGGTCAAGTTGTGTTCCCTGGATGAACTGAGCAGGCAGTCCCTGTAGCTTCACGGAGACGGAGCAGCTAGCAGAGAGACAAAAAGCTAACAGCAGCAGTCACTTGACAGAGCTGTCACTCAATGTGACCACGCCCTAATTTATGCAAAAACTTTAAGACCTAATATAAATAAAAGGGTCATGTTAGAAAACAATTCACTCACAGATTCATAATCATGAAGGTGGAATCTAACTATATACATAATAAAATGTATTGCAGCCAGGGCTAGAAACGTTTTTTTTCAGCTGTGAAATTGGGCATTTTAACATGGGGCTCTATGGAAATTGCTCCTTTCTGCAGTCATCGCCTATCGGCCAATATATGAACTGCAGTTTGTGGCACTTCCGTATTGGCGTCCCGGCTCTTCCCCAGAGTTTGCCGCTTGGTATATTCGCGCGTATGTTGGCGCGTATATTGGCGCGTATATTGGCGCGTATTTTCGCGGAGGTCCGTATATTCGCGCGTATAAAGGCTGTTTAAAAAAAAAAAAAGGGCGAAACATACGTGCGTATTATGGCACTTTGGGCTTTCCATAATCAAGAGAAGAGAGCGAGCGGCCCCGTCGAGGGAGTTTACCATGGATGTTTAATAGGAGTTTACGGAGCAGATGAAAAGACACAGAAAGACAGAAGCACAATAACAAGTATATGTAGGTGTTTTTCTTGTAAATAACCGACGGTGTCAAGAGGAAGAAAAGTCCCTGCCATGAGAAAACTCAAAATCCATTTTCCAAAATCCGACACTAGAGGTGGTCTTAACGCACCGGCACCAATACAGTAGCCTATAATAAATATTATATATATAATACGTAACATATGTAATCACACACTTAGCGATATAGAACATAAATAATAAAAACGTAGGCCTACCTGGTTTAAAAAACTGTTGTGGTCATACTGTGGAATGAGTTCACACTGAAACGATTTCTTCATTCAAAATTTCGCGGGAAATTACATGTAAGAAGAAGGAGAAGAAGAAGAAGTCAAATAAGTAGTAGAAGAAGAATGAAGCTGGTGTGTTTCCCGCAGCGAGACACTACAATACTAATTGTGGGCTTATCATGTTGATTCGACCACAACAGAAAAAAACAAAAACCTCTCGCTCTCTCCAGAGGGGCAGCCGCAGGTCAGCCAAAAAGGGAACACGGGCCGTTGCCCGGGCAACATTAGCCCGTACCTGTGCACGTCCCTGACTTTCACTAAAGGAAATAATCTAAATATTTCTTCCACCACTGGAAAAACGATGCCTTATCTATACTACAGTACATATTGCAGTAGATATTTGTACGTGCCCCGCCTACGTGTGACGTCATCACGTCGTGGAACGGGATACTGGGAGAGCCGGAAGTGAGAGCCAGCAGAGATCCCAGTTTCTCCATCAACGCTTGAGGTGTGAAGGAACTACATCCACCAGGGGGATATTTTAATATTCCTCACTAGACTCAGGTCGGATCTACCTTTGTAGACGGTGAGTATTTTAACACTTCAGTTGGAGGATTAAAATCTACCTGTGGAAAAACGTCGCCACGCTCGCGCTGAGTCAGTTAGTCATTCCATGTTAGCTTTAGCCTGCTAGCTAACTAGGACAATTGGAACAGGAAATACCACAGCTAATGTTACCACTACCGCATTCTTGAAGCTATATAAAGCACATTTTCCGCTGTTCACTTCACGTTTCAATCCTCATGTGTCGACATAATTAATTACGAGGTGCACATCCTGTTTCCAAAGCCTGTTAATGAGCCTGAGGACGCAGACACGCAGAGAAATGTGTCAGAAAACACCAGACGAAATGCTTATTAAACTGCGTTTTTATCATTGAAAGTGGTTAAATTAACATGTAAAGAGATGATAGTGCTTTAATGCATGTGGCTTGACCTACTGTGATTGAAGCTCACTAACATTAAGCTAAGGTAAAGGTATTCAATGACACGGAAACAATGATAATTCATGGTCTGACTCTTAAGTACTCAGAGCCTATACTTAAGTAAAAGTAGAAATACTATGGTTTTAAAATACATTATAATTAAAAGTCCTCGTTTCACAACTGCACTTAAGTAGAAGTACATGCATAAGCAGCTAAATGAACTTAATGGGCTCGTTTCACTGTATCATAGAACATTACTCCTTTTTCTTTATCACTTACAAATACATGTCATATAAGATACGATAAGATTTACTCCATTGATCCCAATTTGGGAATTTTCACAGGTTTATTGCTGTTGGCAGGATGGTTTTCCTGTATCCGTCAGAGCTGAATGAGTCTGTTTGAGAAGTAGCTTTGCTGTCTGTCCAGATGCTTGTGTCATTTCTGGTGTCATTTAAATATTGTAGTTTTTCATTGTGGAGCAATTTTAGTTACTTTAAAAAAAGCATGTTTCATTACAGTACTACAGCATATCATACAAACATATCATGTCATTGTGAGTGTGGAGTATGACGTATAAAGTGTGCCTCTGAAGTGTAGTGAAGTAGAAGTATATGCAGAATTAAATGGAAATACTTATCAATCATTGGTCTAACCTAATTCTCCCTGTTATCCAGACTTTATTTACACATTAAGGCACTTTTTACTCCTCCTGCCTGCTCAGATATCTGGGTTTTGAGTTATGGGTGTGGTTTTGTTGTGGAAGATCCTCCTGTCTTCACATACTGAACGTTGTTAGGACTCGCAGGCCGCTGCTTCCTGGTCTGGGGACGTTTCCTCTGATCTCTCTCCGAGGTGAAGCAGCCACGTCTCCTGCAGACTCAGATTGAACACAGATGCTAATTGCCCACATTTAGCTGAGTCAGGAATTGGGATTACTACAGAAAGCTTTTGTTGCCATGTCACTTGAGATTACTGAGAAACAAACCACACTGTTCATGTAGTTCTGCAGCATCTCAGTTAAAATGCATGGTTAGGGTGATTCACCATGAAAGCAGCTGGTACAGATTCAGCATCAAAGCCGGAGAAACATGGAAAAAAGTGCCTGGAAAGTTGCTGCATATCAAAGGTGCAATCAGCTGTTTTAATTGAAATTCAGCAAAAATCTGTTCTGTGTTCTGTGAGCAGACATGGCTCTGTAAGGCAGGAGAAAAGGTGGCCCGACTTCAATACAATATACCGTCAACTTGCACAACAAACAAATCACAAAAGTTGCATATACTTTAGTTTGTTAAAAAATAAGTTTAAAAGAAAATTGCATTTTAATAAACAGTATAATCATAATTTGTATTGGTGCCTTTTTGTTAAGTTCACTGTTTGATTTGTTAAATTAGGGTTGGATCATCCAAAGTTAGTCTTTCTTAAATCCTCACGTTAGAGAAGCTGGAACCAGAGAGGGATGGTAGTTTCTGATTAATAAATGACTCATCAAAAACATATTTATCTACATTAGACAAATTGATAAGTCAACTTAAAAAAAGGAAACCTCCAGAGTGTTCAGAAGTACCGACATGGTGCTCTTTGGTTAGAAGAAAAAAGTGAAAAATACATATTTTAATATTGAAAATGAAACAATTCTGTCGACCTGAGCTAACTTAAAATGTAATATACATAATCAAAACATGCATTTAAGTCTCGGCTAGTCAAATAATCAAATCACAATATACATTTATTGCTGGGGTACAAAGAAGTTCTGTTAATCAATTTATATATTGTTTGCATTTTCATATATAGTTAGATAATAAAGGCTTTGACAGTCTGGAAGTTGTTGGTTAAGGTGCCTTAAAAGTGCTTCAATTTAAAAAAAAAACCTGCACAACCAATCGGGTCAAAAACAAAGCCAAAAAGATCCAAGGCACTCCACTTCCAAATGGGAAAAAAAACATTGAAAACATAATATTGAAATTCTCAAAACATGCTCATTAATGTTGAAATAGAGCTAACAGCCAACGTTGAGCACAAACGGCCATCTTGAAACACGGGAGTAATGGGTTGAATAAATAGTAAAAAGCTGCAGTTAAACTTCGAAACACAACGTCCACTATCTCGCAGCTTTCTTTAGCTTCAGAAATCGTATCCCTCCGTCCGTATAAAGTATATTTTCTTGTTTTTCAGTGTGTATAAGATTGAAGATGTGGAGGGCATCAGCAGGACAGTCCGTTAAGGTTGCGCAACAAGACGACGGAGGGGACGACTGGGAGACGGACCCTGACTTTGAGGTAAACAACGCACACTTTACCCTTCCTCCATTTCCTCTTTGAGTCCTCGTCTCGTCTCCATGTCCTTCCCTTGCCATTAAAATGTTTTTTCCTGGATTTTTAGAATGACGTGTCGGAGAGGGAGCAGCGCTGGGGGGCCAAGACGGTGGAGGGCTCGGGACATCAGGAGTCCATAGAGTGAGAAAGACAATCATTTTTCTCTTAGCATTGAGTTTAGGCTCGGGGAGTAACTGGATTATGTAATAAGAATTAAAAAAAAAACTGTATTTGATACAAGTACATTAACCTGTTAAGCCTGCAACATCTTGCAAGAAACAGCGTCTGAGGGCTTCTTAACATTTAACAAACTATGAATGTTTCATACCCTCTTAACGGGAAGAAACTCAGCTACCTGACGATATTAACAATTTTTACCGAAATAAAATACAAGTCTTACGCCGAGCCTCTGAATTAGCACTAAGCAAAAGAGTGCTAATGCACTTAGCACATAACTCACGGTAGAAATATTTTATACTTCATCGGATCTGCACAAACAAGATATTATATGAAAGCTGAGATTCCAGATTTCAATGGTATAAGTATCATCACTCCACAACCAAAACTCGCTGCAGCGAAAGCAAGCAAAGCCAAACACAACTCCACTTTACGTGGCCAAAGCGGCAAATACGTCTTACCTTTGCTATTTTCTGATCAAAAGTTGTGTTCAATGGCATTAAAACGCATATAAACGCTGCTGAAGGTTAATCCAATGTCTCTGTCACTTTGAAATGATTACTGATAATCCATCTTCATATTTATGGCAATAAGCCTAGTTTTCAGTTTTCAGTTTTCAGAGCTTAACGCAGCTTTAGGTTTGGGAGTACTTTTCCCCGTACTTTTCTTATTAACTTATGGCAACACAAAATAAAACATGGGAGCGGTGGAGATGAGGAGGTGTCGGCGTTCTGGCGATTTACTTGGAAGGCTTTAGTAGAAGCTGCTGGGAGTCCCAGAAGCTTCTACTGAAGCCAGTCCCCAACTCCGGGGACTTCCGGCCGGGGACTTCGGGTGGCAGTATACGCCGTGAAGTTGTTTGCGGTCTGCCAGTAAACCCAAAGCAGAAGAAGACGAAGTGACGTCAGCGGCTCATTTGCGTAATCTTCCCTCGGGGAACTTATTCCGGTGTGAACGCGATCTGTACTTAGTGCCCTGGGATAATAAGTGCCGGGGCACTGAGTGCCGGCACTAAGTACGGCAAAGTACTTGGTGTGAACGCGGCTATTGGGTAATGTTTAGATGGATTTAGGAACTTCCCCTCGATTCTATTGACTCTAACGGTTCAAAAGAGGTGTCAATCACCAAAATTGACCAATGGGTTCCAGAGATATGGCAAATGCACCCAAATGACCCCAGAGGTGTTTTTTTGTTGCTAAACCTCTCTAAAAAGGTCAAATGTCACTTGTTTTGCATCAATCTTGATACAGGGTACGTATTATATGTTATAGTTTGGATTCCTAAAGCTTTTAGTCTACTATCCCATCATTCATAATGGCAGCCCACTGCTCCTAACACTAGGATGGGTCAAATGCAGAGAAACCGTTTCGTTACATAGTACCTGTACTACGTAATGACAATAAGTTGAATCTTCTTTATGTCAATGAAATCTTAGGTCACAGGCTCCTCCAACAGTGCAACACAATAACACAGATAAAATAGTGCAAGTAAATACAAATGAAATAGTGCAATAAGAGTCTATATACAAGTAATTGGAATCTAATATATCAGATAAATAACTTGTAAGTTGCAAACAGATCGATGTTATGGATGTTCTTTCAAAAGTTCAGGTGTTTAACAGTCTGTTGGCCTGTGGGATGAAACATGTGAATCATCTAAATGTGTCTCCTAACTTGTTTCCTCCTTGGTTTAGTATCAACCGCCTGCGTGAGGCGGTGTCCACGGAGCACACCTCTCAGAGGAAGAAGGAGCAGGACACCGAGCCCAAAGCATCCGACGGATACGGGGGGAAATTCGGAGTTCAGCAAGACCGCATGGACAAGGTGAGAGGGAGTCAAAGACAGGACAGTAATGGTTGCTGATCTACAGTATTGGGGAAGAAAGATACATTATGTTACATGTTCAAATATTAATACGATACGATAATACTTTAATGGAATGAAGTCTGAAATGTGACTTGCATCCCAGCAGCTCCATGTGTAACATCAACAGACAAATATCAAGACACAATACATGAAAAACAAACAACAAACATTTAACATAACATCACGATCACTGAGAGAAAACATGCTCAAAGAGCCTTCAGCGTGCATTTGATCTGGATTCAGCTCTGTGTTTACTGTGAGGATTGACTGGAGCACAAAGGATGCTTCAAAGGATGCTTCAAAGGATGCTTCAGTGAATTTATTGAATCTCCCATTAGATGGTAGCAGTTCATATTCGCTGATCAGAACATGGTTTGGGTCCGAGATGATGTTGTTGGACAGCCTCACTAGGTTATTATGGCATGCTGAGTCATGTTAAAGAAAAATGATAAATTCATCTCACAAGTCTCCTATTGTGCAAAACCCACTTCTTCATGTCTCTTCTACATCAACATGTGTCCCCTCTTCTTCATGTCTCTTCTACATCACCATGTGTCCCCTCTTCTCCATGTCTCTTCTACATCAACATGTGTCCCCTCTTCTCCATGTCTCTTCTACATCAACATGTGTCCCCTCTGTGGAAAGAGACTCTGAAAGTTTCAGGAAAAAAGATTGTCTCTCTTTTTGTCCTGATCCATTTATATAAAAACCTGTCTGAAAATGAGCTGATCAGATTTTGGCCACTTTATGATGTCATAACGATTTGTTGGCTTGTGTAACCATTAGCCAATCAGCAACCAAGGTAACCCCCCCCCCCCACCTTATCACCTGAATCTCCTCCTAGAGCACCATTGTGTTCTTTTTAACCAAATCTCTCTCAGAGGGGCGTGGGGAGGGGCTCCTTATTTTCATCTAAAGTAACTGACAGAGAATCAGCACTTTAGAAACAGGGCTGAAACAGAGGGGATTGTGGGATGCTGCAATGATCTGTTTGGTGTTTGGAGCCAAACACTTCAGAGACATGTTTTGTATATATCTGAGACCTATGATATGAAAAACAGTATAATAGGGGACCTTTAATACCCTCAGTGTGTGTGTGTGAACAGGCTGAGTGTGTGTTGGCTGTTTCCCACTCGTTAATCTCTGTGCCGTGGTCACTGCAGCTTGAATGTGATGACCGTGCGCTGTTTACTCCACACACTGTTAGTCTGTGATGAGTCAGGTGTCACCACTTCCTCAGTTTCCAGCTCCACTGCTCTTTCCCTGACCCCTCCCCTCCTCCAGAGTCCCCTCACTGCCCTCCTTATGTGTTGAATGGTGTTTTTCTTCTCAGTCTGCTGTGGGTCATGACTACCAGAGCAAGCTGTCCAAGCACTGCTCCCAGACGGACACTTCTAAAGGCTTCGGAGGGAAGTTCGGAGTCCAGGCGGACCGCGTCGATCAGGTAATTCAGTTAGAAATCCTTTATTTCATGGCAGTTTACAGACTAACATATTCCAGATTCCAGATTCAAGGCTTTTATTGTCATTCGTACATAGCTACAGTGTAGTTATGTCGATGCAAATCTTAGGTCACAGGCTCCTCCAACAATGCAACACATAAAACAGATACAATAGTGCAAGAAAATACAAAAATAGAAAGAAGTAGTGCCATAAGAGTCTCTATACAAAGTGATACAGCACCAACGAAAAGTAACAAACAGAGGCGAGTTG
>NW_022987767.1:2878353-2975853 GCF_902827165.1 Trematomus bernacchii
CTCTCTCGTCTCTCTCTCTATCTCTACTCCTTCTCCATCCTCTCTCTCCGTAGTCCTCTCTCCTCTCTCTCCTCTCTCTCTCCTCTCCTCCTCTCTCCTCTCTCTCTCCCCTCTCAGCAACAAGTTAGTTATAGAATTATTAAGGTCTTCCTGTGTTATCACCTATAAATGACCACACAATGTGGTGTGTAATAGCATGTTAATATATCAGAATTCAGCCTTATCTCCCCCTACCTCCCTGCTGTTCCCAGCACTGCCTCCATGCTGTTGTTTTGCATTCATTTTGTGCATGACGTCGTACCACCACAGTGCATTTCACCCCAAACATGGCTGATGTTCACTGCAGAGATTGAGCCAAAATGGCTGCTTGACCCCAAATGTCTGGCTTTTTTTTATTCCGCCCTCCTGTCAGTCCCCCTCCTGTCTGTACTCTACGTTCATTTTGTTTCTCCTCTACAGGTCTGCATGTTTTCATCAACCCGCTGTTTCATTCCTGCAGAAATCCCTAAAAACCACAGTTTGCTTCATCTGAACTCTGCAGACCCCAGAATATGTTTCTAACAAAGTTTAAAGTAAAAATAAATTGGCTAAATCAAACTTTAAAGGTCTGCTCTTGAAAAAGGGGTTCTGGTGATTCAGACTGAGGTTAATGTGAAACAGGAACTGACCCTTTTTATATCTTTTATCACCAGATTACTCAAAAGGATTTGGAGGGAAATTCGGAGTCCAGAACGACCGCATGGATAAGGTGTGTGTGTGTGTGTGTGTGTGTGTGTGTGTGTGTGTGTGTGTGTGTGTGTGTGTGTGTGTGTGTGTGTGTGTGTGTGTGTGTGTGTGTGTGTGTGTGTGTGTGTGTGTGTGTGTGTGTGTGTGTGTGTGTGTGTGTGTGTGTGTGTGTGTGTGTGTGTGTGTGTGTGTGTGTGTGTGTGTGTGTGTGTGTGTGTGTGTGTGTGTGTGTGTGTGTGTGTGTGTGTGTGTTGTGTGTGTGTGTGTGTGTGTGTGTGTGTGTGTGTGTGTGTGTGTGGGTGTGTGTGTGTGTTGTGTGTGTGTGTGTGTGTGTGGTCGTTTTGTCTTACATATTTTTTTACATCTCAGAGCGCGGGGACTTTTGAGGTAGTGGACAAGCCGACCTCATCTTACCAGAAAACCAAACCTACGGAGGCCGGTAAGAGTTCATCATCATCTGTGTTTGAGTCACAACTTTATTCAACGTGTGAAATGAACTCTCCTTTGGACACATTATGAGACGATGAGCAATTGGACATATGAGCAAAACACACATTTTATGTTTCTTCGTGGATGTTTGTAGTTATTCTGTGTCTCTTTGTAGATGTTTTACAGCTCTGTCGTCTTTGCATTTCCTTCTAGAGATTATATTCCTCGTTGTTGTTGTTGTTGTTGTTGTCATATCTCCCTATCATCCATCCATGATAATGACTCCATTTCTTCCCTCTCCAATCCCCCCCTCATCAGCGGCCAACAGCACAGGAAACATCAAGGCTCGCTTCGAGAACATCGCCAAGCAGAAGGAGGAGGAGGACAGGAAGCGAGCGGAGGAGGAGCGAGCCAAGCGCCAGGTGAAGGAGAAGCAGGAGCAGGAGGAGGCGCGTCGTAAAATTGAGGAAAGGCCCAAATCCCCGTCTCCCAAAGCCCCGTCTCCCAAAGCCCCGTCTCCCGTCCCAGCTGCGAGTCCCAGTCCCTCCCCCAGCCCGACCCCGCCAGTGCAGCCCGCCGCCCCCACATACCAGGTGAGACTCATCGAATTATCCCAAAAGAAGTGCCTATTGCAGCCTTTAGAGTTTTGGTTTTATGAAGAAAATAGCGCTTTCTGAACGTGTGGAAAAAGTCCAGTTTTGTGTAGAATGTTTTTGGGAGTGCGTTTCAGGCCATTTGGAGTCGATTGGTGTTGCTTTTGTGACTACGATAGATTTTGGAGATGGGTGGGGTTAGGTTAAGGGGCTCTTTACCACTTGGAGTCGTGTTTAACATTTTAACATCTCGCGCTACGAGGTGGGCATCCATATAGTTGTCGATTTTCTTGGGTAAACGATGACCTCCTAATATCATTAGCAGCCGTAAATTAGTCATCGCTGAAAAATGAAATTAAACTGTTTATCTGTTTGTGTTGTCAGAACGCAGAGGAGGTGTACCGACATGATGCTGCTGGAGAGGAGAAAGGAGAGCAGGAGAACCAGGAGGATCTGTACCAGAACCCAGAGGAGACGACCGCCACACCAGAAGCAGCAGCAGGAGGTGAGAGATCAGTTAGAATTGGTGGATGAAACCCTCGTTATTGGCCACACATGTTCATGCACTCGGCACACTCAGTGACATTTGTTCACCTCTTTTTACCCATCAGAGTAAAAAGAGGTGAACCTCGCTCCATCTCACTCTCACTTTAAAGGTCCCTATTATGCAAAATCCACTTTTTCATGTCCTTTCTACATAACCATGTGTCCCCTCTGTGGAAAGAGATTCTGAAAGTTTCAGGAAAAAAGATTCTCTCTCTTTTTGTCCTGATACATTTATATAAATCTGAAAATGAGCTGATCAGATTTTGGCCACTTTATGATGTCATCACGATGTGTTGGCTTGTGTAACCATTAGCCAATCACCAACCAAGGTAACCCCCCCCCCCCCCCCACCTTATCACCTGAATCTCCTCCTAGAGCACCATTGTGTTCTTTTTAACCAAATCTCTCTCAGAGGGGCGTGGGGAGGGGCTCCTTATTTTCATCTAAAGTAACAGACAGAGAATCAGCACTTTTGAAACAGGGCTGAAACAGAGGGGTTTATGGGATGCTGCAAAGATCTGTTTGGTGTTTGGAGCCAAACACTTCAGAGACATGTTCTGTATATATCTGAGACCTATAATATATTGATGAAAAACAGTATCATAGGGGACCTTTAAGATAAACTTCTCCACATATGTGACCCGCTCTATCGAAATCTGTCGGAAGGATGGGAACGTGGATTTGTGTAAAAAAGTAGTTTGTCGGGGTTTGTGTGTTTTGTCTGATTTTAAATAAACAAAGTCTTGGCTTTCAGAATATGAAACTTTTATTGCCAACATCACACGATAAATACATGTTTGAAGCTTGAGTCGCCACTCTGCTCTTCCTCAGCGCCGCCCCCCCTCCCTCCCGCTGACATTATGAATGTAAGGCGTATAGTAATCATAGATAACACGGCAGGGTCCGTTACAGTTTGTTTTCATCTGATTTCAAATAAACAAAGTCTTTCAGAATATTAAACTTGTTTCGGCAAATTCAGATGATAAATACAACTTTGAAGCTTGTAACGGCATAATTACAAGTGGAGAACGGAGTAACTTAACGTCACAGCAGGCATAACAACAGCCGGTGTTTCTCGTGACTGTTTTCCCCGGGAAACAAACACAATACACACAAACGCAAAAATACACACACACACACACACACACGAGATTCCCCCAGAGCAGTAATCCAAACGAAAATATCTTCCCTCCGTACTACTTTGATCATTTATTAGCCGCTAATAATCAATCAGCTCGATGGATTCCAGAGAAGAAGAAACTTTGAAGGCCTTTTTCTCAAAATGATGACTCGGTGACAGTCATTATATCATGTGACATATTTTGCTTAATATTTGGAGTACAACAACAATCCAGATATCATTAGGAAGCTAGGAATCTCCTCTTTCCAACAGTGGATACAACTCAAAATGTGTCTTCGGGTCAATGCGACTGATTTCGAAAGAGCAAGTTACATATGTGCTTGTAGATTGAGTGTCCTTTCTTTGACTAATACTCACGTGTTCCTCCTTCAGACGGTCAGTTGGAGTACGGAGAAGACGTCGGGGTGACGGCGGTCGCTCTCTACGATTACCAAGCAGGTGAGACTGAACGCTGGGAGCAGATCAGACAGAGTGCACTGGTCGTTGTTATAGTCTTATTCTTTACCCCTATAAATACTATACTATTTATCTAATATATCATATTCCAATTCCTTGTATATAGACTCTTCTTGCACTATTTCTATTCTATTTTATTTGTTTGCACTAGTTTATCTGTTTCATTGTGTTGCACTGTTGGAGGAGGAGCCTGTGACCTCAGATTTTCATCGTCATGACTACACTGTAGCTATGTAGGCATGACCAATAAAAGCCTTGAACCTTGAATTCATGATTCAAAGGTTTAATTGTCATACGCACAAAAGCAGCAGTGTAGTTGTCGGCAATGGAAATGAATAATTAAAGCCCCACGCCCTGCCAACAGTGCAGCATTAAAGGTGGGGTAGGTAATTCACTTCAGAAACACTTTTTGTTATATTCCATGGAATGCTCTTAACATCCCGATAGCAATGAATACATTAAATGCTTTGACAATAAATACATAAAAAAATGTAATCTGTGGAAGCCGTAATACTGTAAAAAGCACGACCAATCATCTGAGCCGGCCTGGCTAAAATAACTGGATGGCCTACCTGCCTGTCAGCCTTCCATCTGTGCACAAACTTATCTCGTGCCCTCATTGGTCATGTGCGCGTTCGTGTGTGTTGGAGGAGGGGCTCTGTAAGGAAGTCTAGCGCACTCTCCATTCTCACCTACCCTACCTTTAAGTCATAAACGTATTTATTACTTACTTAATATGACAGGTGCACTACAGGACCTGCAACAGTAACGTATTAACATTTAAAATCACTTTTTAAATATATATTTGTATTTACTTGCACTATTTTATCTGTTTCATTGTGTTGCACTGTTGGAGGAGGAGCCTGTGACCTAAGATTGTCATCGTCATGACTACACTGTAGCTATGTACGCATGACCAATAAAAGCCTTGAACCTTGAATCTTGAATCTGAAAAATACATTGAGGCCAAATGTTTTCCCTTTTCAGCCGGCGAGGACGAGATTTCCTTCGACCCCGACGACATCATCACGAACATTGAGATGATCGACGAGGGCTGGTGGCGAGGCGTCTGCGGAGGAGCGTACGGCCTCTTCCCCGCTAACTATGTGGAAGTGAGGCAGTGAGAACAAGGAAGGAAAGAGGAAGGAGATGCCCCCTTTTCACACCTCTGTCTTCAACTCATCGTACTGCAATATCCATAATCTTTTGCTCCTTTGCCATCCTTCCACCTTTCCCCTTTGGATGAGTTACCTTTACTCGATGCAAAGAGAATATATTAATAATGATCTGCTCAAAATGCAACATGTGAGTGATTCACCTCCTGCCTCACCGTTGCATTTTGAAGCTTATATTTTCATATTAGAGTCAAGGTATTGTTGCTTCTTCACACACATCTACCGTTATGTAAGCAGTAGAAGGTTAAAGTGGGGAATTTAGATTATACTCTTATGCCGACATACTGTCCGTGGACCAAAACAACTGAAAAACCCCTTTAGTGTGTCTGCGTAAAGTTAGCAGGAGTTTAAATTCCCTTTCTTATTAAACACTAAACTTCATTTAGTACAACTTCTTTCTCCTTTTCTTGCAACGTTATTATAAAATCATGATAATAATAAAGTTTCCTACTATGCTGAATTGTTCGCAAAATAATGGGGCCAAAATCACAAGCGTAACAGAAATATTTCGTACATAAAGTATTATTTTAATCATCTTCAAACATTATGTACGTACAGAGAGAAAATGATTTATGGCGCTTTGAGAACAAATGTGTGTGTGTGTGTGTGCTTGGGAGTGTTTCTTCGTGTAATAATATGTTGAATTGTGAGAATTAAAGATTAGAAATGTATATGAGGCTGTTTAGGGTTTATTTTCTCCAAACACTTATTAATTATTTCAGACTGTTTTGCAGTAGTGTAGCTTAAACAAGTATGTGTGTATGTCTGAATGTGTGTGTGTGAGGGTTTCATGAAATTCATCTTCGGGGTTTTTATAATGGAAAAAAAAGTGACCTTTTCAAATGCATTATTTGTATTGTCTGTACTTCTGTTTGCTCGACACATCATTACCTGCTTGTTCTTTTTTTTTAGTTTCAATAAATAAAGGATATGAATTGTTCTTGCTTGTTTCTGCGGCCCTTATTTCAAGGACCTACTGTACAGCTGTTAATGAACATTACTGTCAGTTTTGAAAGTTGTTTTTTATAACAGCAAAAAGGGGAAACAAAAGTTATAGTAAGTAGAAAAAAAGCAATGGCATAGTACGTCTTAAAGTCATAGTATGTCGTAAAACAGTTATTAAAAGTCAAGGTCCAGTATGTCATTTAACCTCCTATTGTCTTCGTTTCCCCCCCTTACTTTAGTGTTCGCGGTCAAATTTGACCGGTCCTGTTTTAACTGCTATTACATTAACACAAAAAACATTCATTATCACCAAATTTCATTGAACACCCTTTCAAACTGTACATATTGTATCAGACTACTGGTATACATGAACAACTGCAGTACATATACAAAGAATAGACACTGAACATGTATTGCGTGTGCCAGGTGTGATCCATGTGGGGGGAGGGGCACATAAGGGGGGGGGGGGGGAAACACATCTAGTGTATGTTTGTGCGTGTGTGTTTGTGTGTGTGTGTTTGTGTGTGTGTTTTATCTGATCCGGATGGTTACTAATTCCTTTTCTTTATGGCGGTCATTTTTGACTGGGAACACCATGGGTGTTACAAAGTTGACTAAATCATCCAAAACTCAATGAAAGTGGTGATCAGCAATTTTATATATTCAAATGTCTACTGTGAAGGATATCATAAAACCTTAATGCAATCGAATGTAAAACAAAAAAGTTATGATTGATGAAAGTAGTAAATCGGTCAGATTTGACCCGAACACAACGGGAGGGTTAAAGGTTGGGAAAGCATGTTAAGAAAGGTGAAAAAAGTCCTAGCATAAGATGACGTTACTTCAATCAGGAGAGACGGTTTTGATGTAAGAATACATATTTATTGCCAGGAATGCACAAATGGATGTAATGGAGTTTTGGCGATTAGGCCCCGTTGTGCAGGAGTATCATTCGGGAGCGGAGAACCGATCCGATCCGACGATTAGTGCCGGTGTTGTGCCAAATGATGCACCCCCGTCATGAAATGCCCCCCTTGTCACGGGAACGCGCATTTCTAAATGACACGTTTACACCTTAAAACGATGTTTAAAACGAAAAGTAAACGTTCAGGGTTTTTATTAATGGTAATTTTCAGACTGCGAGTTGTTTAGTGGTAGCTCATATAGTCTTGATTCTTGTGGTTAAACTTTTCGCTCCGTATTTGATGGTAGTGGTGTTGAAATTCATTCGTCACTTCCTTTTCAGTTTTTTTTTTAAATCTTTTTTTTTTGTTATTATTGTTACGTCCTGTCTGTATACACGTGCTTTAAAATGTATTGTTTAATTTTACATATTTGTCATATAATAATCAAAATATATGTTTACAAATGTTACATAGTCTTTGTCAGCATATTTTTAAGGGGGGCATTTCATGACGGGGGTGCATAATTTGGCACAACACCGGCACAGTACTTGGTGTGAAAGCGGCTATAGACGTAGTAAATGAATGAGAAAAGACGGTCTTCCTGGTTGAACTTGCGCTGAGCTTCATAAATCATAGTAGCCTATGTCGTAATAAAGTAAAACAAATTCATCGTATAGTATGTTGTAATTATTTTCAAAATAAGCCATAGTATTGTGTGAAAGTTATAGTATAGTATGTCGTAAAAAGGTTTTTAAAAAGTCATAGTCCGGTATATTGAAAAAAGTACTATAGGCTACTATATCGTATAAAATCATAGAATGTCGTAAAAACAGTAATCATATAGTTTGAAGTAATAACTACGAAAAAGTCGTACAATATTAAGTTGTAAATTAAAGAAAAGTGGTAAAAAAATGTACTAAGTATTGCAAATGTTTCATTTTTAAATCATAATACAGTATTTTGTAAAAAATCGAAATGTAATAGGATGACTATATTCTTTTGCAAAATAAAATAATAAAAAAATATATATATTTAGCTGAATAAATGAATATAAAACGAGAGACATGAAAGACAGAGGGATACAACACTAGTGCAATATTATATTTATTTCTTACAGTGAATTTTGGTTGCCATACAAGAAGTCTCGAGGATCTGAGTGGGGGGTGGGGGGGGGGCGAGGGGAGGAAGAGTGCAGTTACAGGAAAACTCTCTCTTCTTCATCATCAGTAATTAGTTTGACTCTATGATGATTCAGTAGCACAAAATTACAGCAACATAGATAACATGAACACAAGTGTCTGCACAAATTACCGAAGAAATCTTAGCCTCTATGAAGACTTAACCAAAGAATAAAATCTATTCATGAGGAAATTAAGAAAGAATAAAACCCCAGATGTTGGACGAAGATGGGGGTGGGATCAGTGTTTTGAGGGGGGGGGGGGGGGGGGGGGGGGGGGAGTGGTGAAGCTTTTTAAAGATTGTTTGTTACTACATCTACTCAGCCACCACTAGTCTTTTTGGTGGATTTATGTATGTATACATATATATACATTTCATATAATTTCCTAACAAGATGGCCAGCATGTATATCTTAAAAATAATTTACACATTTTTGCTCTTTTTTAAAAACACACACTCTAAATTCAAGGGGGAGATGAGAGAAGTCAGGCAGATGTTTGTCCGAAGATACCTGGATAAATATTCACTTTATCATCCAAAACATATCTTAAAGGGGACGTATCATGGGCATCGTGGACTTAATACTGACAACTTTTACTTAATTTAAGTTGTATTACTGTAATGTATAAACACAAGTCCTGCAGTGTAATAGTAGTGCATTATAAGTGCAATATGTGCCTCTGAAATAGTAGTGTTAATGTATGAAGTAGCAGATAAGTACTTCAACATTTCAATAAAGTATAATATCAATGCTCACCACTGCCGGGTCAGAAAACGACAGGATGTCACATTCAGAATTTAGCGCCTTTGGACGCCACCTATTTCTTGCGAGCCAATCAAAACAAGTCTTTCTTTATTAGTTGTTCTTAAAGCGACTGGCGTTAAAATGTAGTGTTTCAAACAGAGAGAGAATACAGTTGTTTTCAGACTTCTAGTATGTCTTTTTTTGATCATTAAAGCATGTAAACATGTTCTAGTAGCAACCCAGATTACAAATCTAAACGTGAAAATGAGCACGATATGTCCCCTTTAAGTATCAACTTACGTCATCACTTCATTCATTAAAACACTGACACTTGATCATGATATGTAACTTTAAAATGGGAAAATAAAACACAACCAAGGAGATTCATTCAGAATAAATATTGCTTCTTACATAACCCATAAGTCTAATAATAATAATAATAATCATAATAATAATAATATCCACGATTTTTATCTATATAGTTTTTTTTTGGCAATCCACGCGTCAGTGTTGAACAGTCTTTGTTCAGATAACCTCTATAAAATGTCATAGAACTCTATACAAATCTTTAAAAATACTGTGCTTTTCTACCCCCGTCGACACGTCGCTGTTTGCTCTTAAAATAAGTTTCATGTTCAAACAGGAACAGGATTATAGCAGCATTGTCCCGTGCTAATGTTCACAGAACACAGAGCTTGTGTATGTCTCATTGTCTCCTCGAAAGTGTGATATGAAACCTAAATAAGGGTGAACTTCTAAAACAATATATATATTTATTTTCAGACGTTGGGTTACTGTAGCACATATCGAACCACACGTGAGGTGCGCTCTGAAAGAATCTACTTTGAGATGAAAACACAAGCTCCTTTTTCTTTATGGAGCTAAACACTGGACAGTGGTGCAGGTACAGTGAGGGGGGGGGGGGGTTTGTGAGCGTATTTAAGGCATCCTTTTTAGGATGGGGGGGCAAGCGAGACCAGGTCAACTCTGGCAACTATAAATCAATCTTCATAGAATTTTTTTGTTTTACTCTAAACCTTTTTTAATAGAGCTATACATATAATCAAATAGACATTTTATTATCCTGTTAAACACTCTTATATACACGTTTCAACACATACTGTACTTCTACTCCAGCCATTTGCTAGCAAACACACACATTTCCAGCTTTATAAATGCTGATTTTGTTTGAAATTGGACCCTTAAAATAAAGTTTAAATCCCTTCTCTACTGCAGGGAGACAGATAAGAATAAGGGACTTGGAGAAGCTTAGTTACAGCGACTGAAGTTCATCTGCAACGGATCAGAAAACACTTTCTATCCCTTTGTAATCTCGCGCTGATGAACATCTGCCGCCTCTTTCAGGTTGCTCTCTGCTTATTTTCTGCACAGAGGAAATGTGGACTTACGTGAAATCGTAATTTGACATAAAACCCTGAAGCTGCAGAATCTCCATCTGCTCTTAAAGCTTCGGGAGATTTCACGCCATGTGTTTGGTGTTTGAAGTTGTCTTACAAGGAATAAAACTTGTTGATGTAAGGGGCGCCAGTGTCTGCAACTGCTTTGTTAACGCGGTGTTGCATTTACCTCCTTCTTCACGATAAGAAAACACTCTTTCGAAGGCTGTTTCGATCTAAGACAGTATTTCCCTTTGACTTTTCCCAGTTTAGGATGCTTGTTTGGGATCTAGTTGAAGTTTAGCTCAAGTTAGCTTAATGCTAACAATTCTGTTCTTAATCTCATCGCTCATTTTTTAATAAACAACATATAAAATGTTCAGGTAGTCATTTAGCTATATAGGAAACAAGTAATTCATCTGTTAAAACTGGAGTTTTAGCTCTTAAAATGTCAACCTGTGAGTTATTTATAATTAGGTTGCTTATAAATTGTGTCATTTAAAATAGTTGAAAGCTAAAAATGCCTCCAAAAGGGTTTAACACTGGATTCAAAGTCAATAAAATGCTATCGAGCGACAGCCTTAAAAAGTTGGACAGAAGAAAACGCTTTTTCATTTTTTTGTTGAGAGTTTGATGAGATCAATCTGATGTGAAAATGGAGCTAAGAGACGATTAGCTTAGCTTAGCTGTACCAGTCAGAGTAGTGCTTTGAGCTAAATGTTAAATAACCGTAACAACCTTTGCCAATGTTACTGTACAATCTGGTTTCACTTCCTGTTACCCAAGTGGGCAGATTTGGTGATATTAACATAATGTTTAACTAACTATTAGATATTAACAGCTAACAGCCAGATTTAGCATTACAAAAAATAGCTAGCTAGGGAGTTGGCAAACTTTGTTGACGTTCTTGCAATAGGCAGAGACAAAGCTCATTTAATCCTCATTTGTCCGCCTGAAAAATGCCATTTTACTGTCATTATGTTCAGAAGATATGTTGCTTTTGACAAATGGGTTCAATATTTAAAGATATACCTGGTTCAACAACTCAGTTCAGTGCATTAGCATGCTAACATTTGCTAGTTAGCACTTGCAAAGCTAAATAGGGATGTCAACATTTAAATTGATTACATATTTTAATGTTGACTTGATTGCATGTAGATAAATGGTTTTAATCAAAACAAATCTGCTAGTTAGCTTTTTAGCAAGCAATAGCAATTGGTGCCATTATTAGCATAATTTATTATACACACAGACATTGGTGTATTATGAAAGAGGAAGCGAAGGTAGGTGCTTTTGAGCTGCACGGGCCAATCAAAACGTTGTGTGGATGCAATCAGTCAATCTGATTTGAGTATTTATGCTAAGCTAATCGTCTCCAGCTTCATATTGTGTGCAGACACGACAATGGGGTCAGTCTTCTCATTAAACTCGTGGCAAGAAAGCGAATAAGCGTATCTCACATGTCTCACTGTTTCTTTAAATGCTCTCTTTAAAAAACCTCATCTTCTACCACGTACACACAGGTGTTTGATACATTAGCGTTACCGCGGGGCCACATGAGTGTCGACCTGCTAATGGTGAAGTGGAAGGAGATTCGACAATGGAGAAGAAAGTAAAGTAAAAAAGTAAAGAACAGCTCTAGTTTCTCTATACTGTGGCCTATATATAGCGGATCTGTGGAAAAAAGCTAAACTGGCCTTCAGGATATTTTGGGTCAACCAGTGACACACTCATACACACACACACACATACACACACACAACTATAAGGTAAAGAGGGACAGGGACGCCCTTTGCAGACAGACAAACCATTTCAAGGTGAGAATTATTCTGGTACAACGTTTGTCTGTCCGTGTTGTTCCTCGTGTCCTTCGCTCGGTTTTTCTTGTACGCTGGGTTATCACCTCTCTCCACGCGTTGCTCTCTCTCAGGAGAAGAAGGCCATCGCAGTAACGGTGTGTGTACATGCTTAGGGTGTGAAGACAGTGTGTATTCTCGTGTGTCAGTGTGTGGCATTGTGCATAAAGTGTGTGTATGTGTGTGTGTGCATGGAAATTTACTATTTATTCAAACACGTCAGCTAAAGTTCTTATTTTGACACAAACAAGTGAAAAGCAAAAAAAAACATGGAGTCTATCTCAAATTGTTCTCTACAACCTTAGATGCACCCAGAAATATAACTCCGGTTGGACTCTAGTGAAGAAATATTATCTCTGAACAAACTCTAGCAAAGATAGAAAAGGAGCAACGACCAGCTCAGCTGGTTTCATGCACCCACTGCGGGTGAATGGAAAAAGTTTTCAGTATTCCAAAGCAGGTGTCAGCACGAGTCTGTGTGTGAAATAACTTCCAGACGGGTATTTTTCCAGCGTTTGAGAGATTCCAGAGTTTCTGTTTTCTGGTCAATCCTTCCTTGATGTGACATAGCAGCGTTTCTCTTCTCTCCCCCCTCAGTTCAAGAAGAGCACTGAGACGAGGGAGGACGAGAGAGGACAGCAGGAGGCAGCATCAGCTCGGACCAAACTTCTTGAGATAACGTCTGATGGAGATGGAGACGGAGAGTCGGGGATGTTTGACCCCTGTTTCCCTCCCTCTCCTCAGCCCCCCCCCCCCCCCCCCCTCTCCTCCCCTCGGGGTTTATCTGTCCTGCAGCAGCTTCAGGGCCCTCTCGATGTTCATGCGGTGTCCCACCCTGGTGACGCCCAGGTCTATGAGGTCTTCTTTCTGCAGCGACAGCAGGTGTGCGCCCTCGATCTCGTTGTCCAGGAAGGCGTCGCGGTGCTCCCCCAGATTCAGACTCTCCAGCCAGTCGGCCACGTCCAGTTTGCTCCACAGCTCCATGGGTTTGGAGGCGAAAGGTTTCCCAGACGCTGCCACGGCCTGAAGGAGAGTGAGAGGAGACGGGGAGCGAGAACTTCCACTTCCTCCACACGAGGAACTGAGACTGTAGCCCCCGCCGCTGCCCATGGGGGGGGTGGGGAGGCCGAAGACGTCGGTGAGGGAGGGCGAGACGGAGGGAGGCAGGGAGGAGCAGGGCGTGAGAGAGGAGGCGGAGTCAGGGGGGCTGCAGGGGAGCGTCTGGGAGGGGAGGCTGCTGGGGGGGGGCGAGGCCATGGGGGTCGCCGCATCACGCATCCCTGAGTCGTCTGCTGGAGGCCTGGGGGGGGGGGAGAGAGAGAGAGAGGGGAAGTTAGTCAAAGTCAAAGTCAAAGTCAACTTTATTGTCTATCTTTCAGTTTGTGTGTACAGACAGATCGAAATTCCGTTTCCCACAATCCCGAATACAAAAACAAATATATATAAAAATATGTATACAAATATGTATAAGAAAGTAGAAAGAAAGGGAGGTGATAGAAAACTATTTCTGCTAAAATGTTAGCAATGATTGAGAGTCAGACCTAAACATTTCAGATGTGTGTATCTCACACTGCTCTGTCACTTTTAATCATGTATCTTTGCTTTCAAATTTGTGCTTTGAAATGCCATTTCATAATATGTTTCCTAATGTCTTTCATTTTTGTAAAGCACTTTGAATTGCCTTGTGTTGAAAGGTGCTATATAAATAACCTTGCCTTGCCTAAAGCTTTTTAATTATTTCTTTATTTGAAATATTGCATTGTTTTGCATATTTCTTTTTGAATGAAATAATTCATTCAACGTTTTTCTGACATTCTCTCACACACTGCTGAGAACAAATATGTAATTGCTCCTCAGCTGCGAGATGTAAAGGGCAGAGCTAAATATATATTTGTACATACTGTATAGGCGCAAAGTTTAATTTATTTGTAAGCACATTATTATATTTGCAATTTCTACATGCAACATAAAATGAGGTGGTTTGATATGCCTGGTTTATGGCAAATCCGGGAAAACACTGATTGCCATTTCCCCTCTTTTCTGACATTATATAACCCCAATCTACAAGGGAATAGACAGATTAAAGGACAATGCAAATAGTCTTTTGCAACCCAGGTCTGGCACTATTTTCTGCGCAAGCACTTTAATAAATAAAAATAAGAACGAGTTGGCCGGCTGGAAAATAAGAAGCATTTCTAAAGACATATGGGATCCTTCAAATGTAATATAGAGATGTTATGATGAGTTAAGATGGAAGAATCTTTGTTTTTAGTTCAGGAGTCCTGAGAGACTAAAACAACAGATAAAGATCTATCATTTCATTTCTTTAAGGGTTTAATAAGGCAATGCTGCAAAGTGAACAGTAGGTGGCGCCACATGCAAACATTTCTACCCAAACTGCATCAGCTGATACTCAAGATGTCAAACCAGGACTCGGCTTTTTAGGTTTTAATCTCTATCAACACGTTATTTACAGCATAATAAAAATGTGCACCTCGTAGTGTGATTAACATAATACATTTATTTGTAATGGTGTAAATACAAAATGCTGTATCCCTGTTGATCAGGGGTGTCACACTCAAGGCATACACTTCATTTTATGTGGCCCGCAAGAGCTTGCAAAGAATATAATACGTTTATTATATGGTCACATGCCACTGTACAGAAGCAGGTTGCCCATAAACTACATGTCCCACAATGCATCTCATTTTGTGACATGTGCACTGAAGAGACTTGCAATTATTGGCCCTAGACTTCTGCTTTCAGACGTAGTTATTTATGAAGTTATTACCCTATCCGATAATAATCCAATGCAGAGGCAATAATGTCATATATTATTTTATGTATATTATATATAATATATATATATATATGTATATTTATAAAGTTACAACCGGCCCTTTGAGTGCAACCATAATGCTGATGTGGCCCGCGATGAAATTGAGTTTGATACCCCTGCTGTTGATTAAATACACTGTTAAGCATACTGATTATGTTTAGAGGGTACAGGTCACATTACTGGAACATTAATCTAATGATTAAAACTGTTTTATTAAAGTAGTCTACCCACACACACTCTGACATTTCACACGAAGGGCTAAAAAGATCAGACGATCTCAATTAGTGAAGTGTCTTTATCACGTGATGTGTGTCAGAATTTAGCATCAAATGTTAGGCCTTATTTATAATCAGGTACAAGGAATATGGAGTCAAATATACAGTATTCATTTCATTTTATTTCTATTTCATTTGTATTTAATTGGACACTTATTCGACTAATAATTATTGTGTTTATTGGACAATTACCTTGTTGTTTTTATAAAAATATCTTTATTTTTAATTTTTCAGCAACTATTTGTGTCTTAATTCTTTGCCTAAAACTAACTAGACATTTTTTTATTTAACATGAAAATTACAAATCAGCAGAACTTAAAAAGCAGCGTCTGTATTTTAAGTATTTTCTAAATCCGATAAAGCTGTTTCTGCTTTGTTTTTCCCTTAACTGTGCAGAACTTAAGGGGTTTTCAAGCCTATAAAGCAGTAGCATCTTAAAGCTGTGAGCATGTTCAATGTTTTATTACACGCATGTGATATAATGAGTGTAACAAAGACGTGCCGAGTGCCGCCTGCAGGTAGAGGCTACTAATGGAGGCATGTGTGCAACAACATCCTGTTTAGCTTTTATTCATAGCCCTTACAGTATGACGGTGAGCAGGATAAAACATTTATTTTGTTTATTTAGCATACTAACATGAGAAGGAAACATGTCTATGGTGTGTTTTGCTCAAAATACAAACAGATCATGAATTTTGACATCCCTCATATTCTCTATTCCAGCCCTGTTAGAGAAACGCAGATTTTGGGTCCTTAGTTTAAAAAAACATTCTACTGGAGATAAAGTTAAATTCTGCTGTGATAAAACGCCATCCTGTTCTAAACCACATCAAGGATTATTTCTGAAACAGCATGGAGCTCAAATGCTTTTTCTCTTGCAGGTTTATCACAAGGTGAGTTCCTTTTTTTATTTCCTGCTTTTTAAACACATGTGCTCTCCAGGTTAGCTCTGAGTGTTAGCGAGGCTTGCTAATGTAAACAAAGACGAGATTACGTCCAAAACACGTCAGGCATTGTTTCTGATAGTAACTTTCTGTGGGTCCACCATCAGAAATTACGTCATATCGGCAGCAAATCTGTATCCGCTCGTTGTAGCCCCGGTTTTAAAAGATTTGGGTACGGAGGAAAAGAGAGAGGGTTTTATTTTCTGACGCTGCGTGAGTTCCCTGACGCACCGGGGACACGTATTTATGTATAAAAGACATCAAAAAGTGCATTTTGCATGATAGGTCCCCTTTAATGCTAATTTCACTTATTTGTGCGAGTGAATGATACGTTCTGTTTATTTTATGACACTTAAAATGTATTCTGGTGCATAGTGATCATTGCAACAGCATTTATTCGCCCTTTTCAAGAAGAAACACTGAGTAATTCTGCACTCGAGTGTGGACAGTCTGTCACAGGATAAATCTGAGAGGATGATTAATGGGTCAGCAGAAAGGAAAGATAGCGTTCTGTTCTCAGTTTGTTTATCTGATGTTAATCTGGTTTTTGTTTTCTTTCTTTTTCTTGAGAAAAACACAAATCAACGACAAAACTAAGCTGTTAAGACATGATGATATAACATCCTCTTGTTTTCATTTGAAAAAGATCCCAAGACACAACAGAAAAACTACTATTGGGTATGAATTGACAATTTAAAATACAGCATGTTTAAAAAAAAGTTGGACTAATCTGCCGCTGAAAGTAGTCCCCCTTGTGTAACCTTAAAAACGATTTGAGTGAAACTACATTTGTGATCTGATTTCAAAATGTACATCTTCATTAGGAACGAGAAAGATTGGACAGGAAGTCACAAAAGAGTTGAGAGGTAAACATATTTTTAGTTTTAGTCTCATACCGGGATTATTGACAATCAAACGTTAAGGTAAATTCGATTTTAGGGTTTTTAGGGCGACTCAGAGTGACATTTAAAACCAATGTTACAAACCCTTTGTGCTATGCTGTTGGGATTCGACAATGCTTCTATATGTCTTAAACATTTTTGGGTGTTTTTAAAGATAATTTAAGACATTTATACCAATTCAAGCCTTAGGACTTTGTTTTAGATTTTTTGACATTTTATGTTGAATTAATCTGGAGGATTTAACATTTAATATCATTTGATGGATATGAAGTGTTTGTATTTTGATAACATAAAACCCAAATGTTTTTGTTATCACTACATTTTGCAGGTCGAATTAGCAAAAGGCGAGAAAGTCCCACCACCACGTGCAAAAACACACAGAAAGAGTGTATTGTGTGTGTGTGTGTGTGTGTGTGTGTGTGTGTGTGGGAGACATCTCCCTCACATTATCTTCTGCCCCAGATGGAGGTGTGTGATGGATGTGTTGATATATGGAGCATTGAATCACACACACACACACACACACACACACACACACACACACACACACACACACACACACACACACACACACACACACACACACACACACACACACACACACACACACACACACACACACACACACACACACACACACACACACACACACACACACACACACACACACACACACGCACACACGCACACACACACAGCAATCCATGCAGAATAATCACACCTTCCTCCCCCCGAGGATTTCCTTTCTTTTTGATTGATGAATGTAATAAAGTGACTCAATTGTCAACACACACTCCTTTAAATGTGACCTCACACACTCTTTAATAAGATGCTACATGTAGCCTAGATATCTCCCCTCACCACTTGTAGCATATGGAGCAGCCTGAGGGGAAGTGAAGGGGACAAAAGGGGGACGCTCTGCCAGAAATGGAACGGGGCCATTGTTACAGCGCCGAACTTACTTCTCAACACCAGCTACTCCACAGGAAGTCAAGTTGGATGGATGAGATGGAGACAAAGGACGTTAGACATTTGGTGAACACACACAAACACACACATGAGATGGAATAAAAAGAGGGGAATGCATGAAAGAACAACATATATTTAGGAACGGAGAACCATCTGTCCGCCTTCTGCTTTCACCAAAAAACAACTTTCATTTGCAAGAAATCTCGTATTGAAAATCAAGTTTTTAATCCTGTTAGCAGGTTAATATTTAGTATGCTCCAAGACAGATCATCAGGACTGCAACTTATTAATCTATTGCTGTTTATAATGTCATAGAATAAAGAAAAATGTCCGTCCCACCTTCACAAAGTGAAAGGTGACGTCTTAAATGTTCAGTAATGCACTTTTTTACGACATAAAACAGAGAAAAGCAGCAAATCTACAGAATTGAGAGGCTGAAAAACGCATTTTAAGCTCTTTATTTTTCTCATACTGTCTGTGCTGCAGCACCTCTTTTCACCCTCTGTCTGAAACCAGAGCCCAGTTTGCTCTGATTGGTTAGCTGGCCGGCTCTGTTGTGAGCTTAGAGATGTCCCGCCCCTTAGCCTATCACGTACAATGTGTTGTCACTAAGTTATGGAAGTAAAAAGTCAAATGGAGGCGAGAGAAACTCCCTCTGGAAGGAACACATGATGTTAGCCTTTGGAGACCATTTACATGCACTAAAACTTATTCAACACACTACAGGGAAGAGAAAACCCCAAAAGCAGAAACAGACCTCTTTAAACACAGGTCAAACTGCAGAAAAATATGAAACGTGAGATTTGTCACTTCTCTAATTAGTATCCTGGTGTTCCTTCATCTATTATACACTTCTTGTTCCAGGAGTGAAATTGATGTGAACAGTATGTAATTGCTTATTAGTCTAATTAGCACAGAGCCTCGTTTAGCTTCATGACCTTATTAACATTTCCAGCAGATTCCCAGAGTCACGGATAACAGAAGAGGACGATGTATGCTATACATCTGTGTGTCCAGTCATATCTTAGATCATCACAAACAGTGGGAGGACACATTCTTTGTTTGTACGGACTAAGAAACTTCGCCAATGTCTCATTTCACCAAGGTATCACTGAGCTTTATCTATTGGATTTGTTGATTATATTTAGTTCAGTCAGACAACTCACGTGTTTCTTAATATGTTTATTAGAAGCAGCATATAGTTTGAATTTGGCGTCTAGGCTCGGGCCTCATCACTCCACAGATTTACAAAGAACATTGAGTGATGATTAGATAACTATCCCCCGAGCCTACAGGTGGAAGCTGGGGTGGTGGTGGGGCAGGCGAGCAGCAGCAACATGAAACACAGCAGCAGGAACATGAACATGAACGCAGCAATAGCAAGTGAACACAGCAGCAGCAGCATTAAGGAGGCAGAGGCAGGAAGACCTGGCAGCTTAAATAGAGCGGCATGTTTAGGAGAATGTGTTTGGTTGGTTGTAAGAGGGACGAGGTGCGTCACGTGTTAATGTATGATTGGTGCTCGAGTTGACTGCCTGAACTAGCTCGCAGGCTTCGCCCCATATTATTGACCTGAATCCTTAAAGTAAACAGATACATGTAGTTTAGTAAAAGTATAATAGTACATAGAAGGAGATGAAAATACTTGAGTACAGTAAAAGTGCCTTGAAATAGAGATAAAGTAATTAAATTAACACCTAATTAACATATTGTTTGCTTCTTTTAATGAGGAAAGAGGATCTTAAGGAGGAAATAGCAGATCAACAATAGATGCCACGTATAGGTTTTATACATCATCTGAAAGCTTAGAAAATAAAGATGAATTTGAGATATGTCATTTTGTGTCAAGTCTCATCATAAATCTGTAATAAACATTGTATTTTGCTCTGACGCCTATTACAATGATACGTTTCAGAATATAATGACCATCCCCATGCCTTATTATGACACATGGTAAATAGTAACTGCATTTATGTAGTGCTTTAACAGTCTTTGTGACCCCTCAAAGCGCTTTTACATATCAACATATATATTAAACATTTACAAGTCCGCATTCACTCGTCCCATACATTCATACAAGCTGCCACCGGTTCAGAGAAACGTACATTTACACACCGATGGCCATCAAGAGCAACTTGGAGTTATGTATCTCGCCCAAGGATAACGAACCACCAATCTCACAATCCCTTTTTACAGACTTTGTGCAGAGGGTTGTCTAACGTACCTGAGTAAATGTACTAAAGTACTGTCCACCGCTGCAGGCGCATTCTGCACAAATGCACTCACATTGACAGTGATGATCGCACGTGTCTCCTGCTGGCAGATAAAGCTGCATTATTTGTAAAAAGTACCTAATTGCGATTATTCCTGCTGATATTGAAGTTGTAATATAATTCAAAGAGGATGTTTACTCAACAAATAGTCTTATCACGTCTGTGTAATATGATTTGTAGGATTTCTCTGCAGCTCTACAAAACTTTCTTCAAAATGATATTTTACCACTTGTGTAGAATTTAACAAAAATGGTGCTTCCTGTGATTTCAATAATGCATAGTCCATATATAGGGGGGCCAGAATGAGTCCTTAAACCCTGGCCTGTGTCAGCATTTTTAGCACTTCCTGTTCCCTGTAAGTTAATGGTTTTCTGAATGCGTTTTTGGTTGGGTCTGTGGTTTACACAAGCTGAACAGAATGTATCGCTTTGTTCTTCGACATAAAGTACGTCAGTAAATACCCCACTGGTGAATTTAAAAACGGTGGTTGTTAACAAGAGTCTAAATGAGATGACTAAACGTCATCAAGCTCAACATTAGCCGCGTTTAGCTTAGCGGTGGTGACGTGAAGTCATGTGACCGTGCTGTAGTTCCTTTTATAGCCCAACATTAGCCACCTTTAGCTTAGTGGTGGTGACGTGAAGTCATGTGACCGTGCTGTAGTTCCTTTATAGCCCAACATTAGCCACCTTTAGCTTAGCGGTGGTGACGTGAAGTCATGTGACCGTGCTGTAGTTCCTTTATAGCCCAACATTAGCCGCCTTTAGCTTAGCGGTGGTGACGTGAAGTCATGTGACCGTGCTGTAGTTCCTTTATAGCCCAACATTAGCCACCTTTAGCTTAGCGGTGGTGATGTGAAGTCATGTGACCGTGCTGTAGTTCCTTTATAGCCCAACGTTAGCTTTTTACTTCAAAAATCATAAAGTGGTGTTAATATGTGGAGATTATCCTGCTGCACAAGACGTGTAAGTATCATAAACATTGAGATTATTTTCTGCTATAATCCCAAATCACATGGAGAAATCCCATTGAATCAGAGAGGGTCGGTCTACAACAACATGTCCTCCCTGCAGCACTCTTTTGCACATTTTTATAACATTCTGATAATTGTGCAGCTCTGATATCAGCTGCCGGTTTGGAGGAAGGTGTATCAGAGATATTGATATCTGCGGGGGAGACCTCGTGTCTCACGCCCCCACATTGCATGACTCCTCTCTCTAACACACATTCAGGGTCGCTCGCATTGGCATGCATGCACACACTGCCTTTATTTATAGCAGCGTGAACACACACACACACACACACACACACACACACACACACACACACACACACACACACACACACACACACACACACACACACACACACACACACACACACACACACACATCGAACACTGACTCTATCTTACATAATGCTGGCCTACTAAAGCAGCGCGGCACGTGACCTGCGTGAGATGATGCTGAACTCTGCTGAGGGTTTTGGCCTCTTACACACACATGTAAAAACACACACACACACACACACACACACACACACACGCACACACCCCTCCCCTGACTCAGACTGACATCACTGCAGGCCTCAAGGCTGCTCTCATCAGCCCGTCGCTAGGCAACCCATTCGTCCACAGGCACAACCAACGCACATTTAATCTGGGAGGCTGAGAGACAGGGAGGAAAAAAGAAAAAAAGAAAGAGAACAAATAAATAAGAACGCAAATGTCGAAAAGGAGGAAATCAAAAGCAGTGAATAAAAGGGAGGCGGTAGGAAGGAGACACAGAGAGGGAGAGCATGTGTGAATCTAGGCCATCTTATGTGCATCTCTGTTGCCATCTGTCTGACAGAAACAGAAGCAGGACCACCTCTCACTCCACAGGACTCTAACATGACGAAGAGTTGCACGTCTGAAGATATTAAAACCTCCTCCTCTTCCTCGGCTGCCTGCAGACACACTCCTTCAGACAAAGTAGTGCTACATGAAAAACCCCCTCTGAGCAGGCAGATGATCAGAGACCCCCGAGACACAAGAGAGCGGGTTTAACCTCCATTTGACACACACACACACACACACACACACACACACACACACACACACACACACACACACACACACACACACACACACACACACACACACACACACACACACACACACACACACACACACACACACACACACACACACACTTGTTCTTAATGATTAATTGGTCTATCAAATGTCTAAAATACTAAGAAATGTCAATCCAAGTTGAGGCAATGAACTGCTGCAAATAAGCTAAATAACTTTGACTGTTAATACAACAAAATACAGTATATTAACTTTAAGAAAAATAAAATAAAGCAGCACATTTTAATATTTCAGGCGCTGAAAAGAGCATTTTCTGACATTTCTGGCATGAAAAGTAACAAATAAAATGTAAAAATATCTGAACATTATGTCATAAATGTGAGAAAATAGCACAATGTCTGTCTCCCTAACTGTCTTTAAATGTCTATCAAAAGGTATTTACTTTAAAATGGTATAAAAAGGAAAGAAAACCCACCAAATTTGCACTGAAGTGTTTATATTTACATTTATCTGCAATAAACACTGTGCTGCGTTAGGGGCTTGAACACATCTGAAAGGTTAGAGGGTACAAAAGCTGAGAAAATGATGATGATGGCTATCCACATGCTCTGTAATCTCTCATAAAACACAAGAAGATATTCACTTGAATGATATAAAACAGTAAAAAAGGCATCTTCGTGTGAAGTAGTGCAACATGAAAAGCCCCTCTGAGCAGGCAGATAATCAGAGACCTCCGAGACACAAGAGAGCAGGTTTAACCTCCATTTCACACACATAAAGCCTCCAGAGAAACAATCACAAAATCCAGATTACACGGAGTAATCCACTACTTGATTAGTCCATGCACAGAACATAATCTGATATATTTTTTGCGGTAAATCTCTTGATTGCTAAAGTCATTTTGAATGCAAAAATGTAAAATAAATGTGATATTGGATAGCCACTACACTCTGGACTCTAAGGAGTGTGTTTGAATCCTTTTCCCATTCTTCGTCATTCTTTTAATTTGTATTCTGACTCAAAGCCGTTTACTCTGAGTATAAAATGACTACAGAGGTATAAAGTGTGCCTAGTCTTTGACTCATTGATGCTTTGTTGTGTTGACGTCAGCATTTTCTTACCATTGACGGATCTTGCGCACTTTAAGAAAGCCACCTGGGAAACACTGGGACAAAAGATAATGCAACACCTCCCCTGGTGTGATAGTCACTGCAGAGCTGACGTAGAATACTTTTCCCAGGTTGCAGATCATGTTTGCAATAAGCTTGACATGAGTCACATGACGTAGAAAGAACACAAATGGGAACATAAAATCTCTGCTTCCTAGAAGTCATAAGAAACTCCAGGGTGCAAAACAATCCTCTCACGCAGACTCATGGCTTGAGGGGAGTAAACAGTTTACTTTGAGAGGCTGCCAGCTTTCTGATACCTTAGCATCACAAACAACAATCGCTCTTCACTTTACAGGCAACTTTTACTCCAGGACTGCAGAAGACACTTAACATGCTTAATGTCACACCATGATGGCTGTGAGATTAAACATAATAATAACAACTCAAAGCAAATGTCAAACACTTACTACAGCAGTTGATGGACTGCTTAGCAGAGATAAAATCCTGGCTGAGCAAAAACGTTCTCAACCTCAACGAGAGCAAGACTGAGGTCATCTTTTTTGGACCCCAACCTCCAGCCTCTCCGGTTGATATTCTGGACTCTATCAAAAAAAACATCCTCCTCTCGGTCATGAACCTTGGAGTGACATTCACTAGCACTTTTAAATTCGACAAGCAGGTCAGCACCGTAGTAAAATCCTGCTTTTTTAAAATAAGACTATTGGCCAAAACCAAGTCGTATTTATCTTTTAATGACTTAGAAAGGGTTATTAACGCCTTTGTAACCTCGAGACTGGACTATTGTAACGCTCTGTATGTGGGTATGGACCAGGCCTCAATTAAACGCCTACAGCTAGTCCAAAACGCTGCTGCACGTTTGCTGACTGGCCACAAAAAGCGCGACCACATCACCCCTATTCTGGCCTCATTACACTGGCTTCCAGTTCGGTTCAGAATTGATTTAAAAATCCTTTTATTTGTTTTTAAAGCACTAAATGGGCTGGCTCCGGCCTATATAGCTGAACTCCTCCAGCGCTACACCCCAGCCAGAGCTTTAAGGTCTGCTGACCAGCTGCTGCTGGTAGTGCCCAAGACCAGGCTAAAAACCCGAGGGCACCGAGCCTTCGCAGCAGCTGGCCCTAGGCTCTGGAACACTCTGCCCCTCCATGTGAGGTCGGCCCAGACCCTAGGGGTTTTCAAATCTAAACTAAAAACACACTTCTTCTCTCTGGCTTTCTAGTTAGAGCGGAGCACGACTCCTGACTTTTCCGTGTGTTCTATTTTTATTTTGTTTTTAAGATATATCTGTTGTAATTTATTGTCGTTTATTGTGATTGTAGTAATGTGTTTTTATTACATGTACAGCACTTTGGCTCGACCAAAAATCGCTTTTAAATGTGCTATATAAATAAAACCTGATTTGATTTGATAATGCCGGTAATGAAAGTCATTAACTGAGCTGATTCATTATCCATTGAGAGTCATTGATTCTGCAGACAGTTCTTTGCCAAAAGGCCCATCTTAAAGGCACAATGAGTACAACCTGTTAACACTAGATTACTTTTTATAGGAGGTAGACGCCCATAAACGTCCCAAACAAAGCAAAATAAGACAATCCAGGCTAAAGGGTGAAGATACAGGTAACGCACAAACTCCTAGTAGATTCCCACACCTTCTTAAAACATCAAAAGTAATGTTTTTCAAGGACTTTCCAGACCAAGATCAATCAAATTCAAGGATCCAACGGTATCGACTCAATCAAAGTTAATTATTGTTGCTCTGTCTTGAGACGCATTTGAAGTAAATATGCAAGCTGAAAGCGAAATGGAGCGTAATACAATATAATATATATAAATTAATATACAATATAATTTGACCTTAGGTAAAATATTTGTATACATTAATGTAATACATGACTTTAGGCACTTTTAACGACCCATGTTTCTTTCTGTGAAACAAAGCCCATAATGACCACGTCAATTTTTTAAAACTACATTTTTTTTACCCTTAAATTGACCAATTTTCAAGAATTGTAAGCACCCATTGGAACCATGTGTATCATAAGTGATGAATGAGAGAAATACGATTTGTTTGTGAGTCTATTGCCTGTTAGAGTCATTGTTTTATTTAAGGAAAATCCTATGTCTGTGCCTCAAGAAGGTGCTAATATTAAAAATGATTACAGTATCATATCAAGTTTGTTCTTAAATACTGAAACAGGTTGCAGTATTTTCAATCTTTCTCCATTAATTTTCAACTTTATGCAGCAAAATCCCTTAAATGCTAATCTTTGCATATCAACTTCTGAGGAGCGCGGTTTTTATCATTTAAGTTTTCCTTGACTAACCCAGTTCACAAGACTGTGAAAACAAACAGGCGGACAAACACAAATAATGACAACTTCCTAGGAACTGATAGCGATGGGTAAAAATAAACACATCCAAGTGGAAAGAGGCCTTCAGAGTGATGTGAAACCATCTGATGAAAACCTACCTGTGAAGGTGTGAGACACATGAAGAAAGAAGAGGTGAAGGAACTACAGGAGACTGGAGAAAATGGAGATGAAGATGGAGAGGCGTGAGCTGAAAATGAAATGAGTACAAGGTGTAAAGGTCAACAGATGAGAATGAGGATAACATGATAGTAAGCGACGTGAAGCGTGAAGGAGTGTACACAAGGCCGGACCGAGCATCTGCTGGGTGTCTCGCTGTGATCAACACAAATGGACGTCACCGTGTTGATCTAACAATGTTTATTAGACCAGAAGGCACCAGGAATCAACGCCCTCCCTCTGCTCTCTACACCTCAACGATGAGCGATGGGACCGTTCATACAAAATGCATGTGAGCAGTGAATTATTCATCCTGCTTTTTATTTCCCTCTCAAACAGGGGAGTTTAAAAAACCATGAGCTGGTTCAGGTGAGGGGTCCATCAAAACGTTTGTCCCAGTCACTGCAAATCTCACTCATGCGTAGCTTGAACTTCTTTAAAACATGGGGTTGCAGGAAATCAATCTTGCTGAACAGAATGTACCGTCTCCTTAACCTACCTATCAACAAGTAAACTGCTTTTACTTTGGTATGTATTGCCTCTTTTAACCCTAACCCTAAACCCTTGTGCTTCTATCCAATAATTCGCTCTAGAAAAATCGCATATACATGTCAATAAAAAGCCAAAGGATGATATGAATGAATGAATGATGTCAACACATGTCCTACTTTATAAACAGAGGATTTAACTCACTAGAGTAACTCTTCTTATTAGATCTTAATTTTTAAGAGTTTGTAATGTAAGGTGTCAATGGATCGTAACTGCATGAAACACAGACCTTACAAATGTAACTTTTACACGTGCATTGCAAACTTGAAAAATGTTTTAACATCGCCAGGAGGAGCTGTAGGTCCCAGCGCCAATTTGAGTCTGTTTCCAAACCTCAAACAGACTCTACACTAACAGCTCCCGAAAACAAAGCCTCTGTAATAATGTCTGGCACACACTTCTAAGTGGTTGCATCGCCTCCTTAAAACATAACATTCAATGTTTTTCAAGGACTTTTGAGACCAAGATCCCTCAAATTCAAGAATCCAACAGCATTGACTCAATCAAGTCAATGTGCAATGTGTGATAGAGCATGTGTGAATAGATCGGCTTGTTGTCAAGACGATTCACTTTGAGAGAGTTGGCGTGTTAACAAAGTTTCTATCGTGTTGCTAGGGCAAAACAGTCCAAGGGAAAAAAAACAACAACTTTTTCTCGTCTAATTTGAAAGCCAACAAGAATCACAAACTTTCTGTCGTTAAGGACAGGCAACAAGACCATCAGACAAGTTTAAGCCACAAACGTTATTGTTTATGACCAAATATATCCAGCAACAACTGCATGACTAGAGTAAAGTCTGCATTCTGCACGCTCTACCAATGGCGGCAGCCCTCACCTAAATCTCTAAGTATTTCCTGTGAGCAAAAAACACTACTGACAATTCCCAGCTGTGGGTTTGGAAATTACGTTCAATGTCCAGTTTGAACAGAAACATCAATTATTAACATGGTTGACTGAATTTAGTAGCTTCTAGTTGTTGCCGAAGTGAACAGATTAGTGATTTTGCAGGGAGGTAATTGAAGGAACAAAAGTAGGTGAAGTGACATCACAGATTCCCAATGTCTTGCTATAGCAGTAAGATTGCTAGGTTTATAAATCATCCTCATGTTTGCACAGAGACTTATGGAAAGCTATGACAACTTTCAACCTTGTATTTTTGATTTATGCAGGATATAGATACATTAATATAGAGTGTGAGCCACAACAAACATTAGCCTCATCCTTGAGTTGATACTATACACCCTTCACATCCCTGCATCTTAATATGTACTCCAAACACAACTCAAGAAGCTATTATCAACATTACATAAGAACAAACTCATAAGTATAATCAATGATGAGCATGCAGTGGATCAGCTTGTAGTCCCTTTGTGATAGTTATCATGGGGAGGCGTGTGGTGCAGTGGGTTGTGCGTTGGTGTTCGGATCAGGGGGTCACAGGTTCAAACCCCACTGCAGTCAGCATGTCTTTGTGTTCCTGAGACATTTCACCCCATATTGCTCCTGTGGGGATTGCCCACAGTATTGAGTATGTAAGTCGCTTTGGATAAAAGCATCTAACAAGTAACATGTATCATGTAATGTTATCAATAATCCAAAGGAAATAAAACCCTTACTATCTGAATGGCTCGATCAGTCAAGAAGTAAGAGAGAACATGTGTTATTGTATATCTCGGAAATTAATCTAAAGGAGCACTTAAACATCAGGTTCACTGTGCACACAATTACAAATATAGTATCAATAACTAGTGAAGTCCTCCTTGACACAACAGTTTCTATTCTATGACACCATAGCAGAAAATGCAAGTAATTGCAAAGCCTTTATTTGGCATTGCCACCACTTTGACTGTCAGGCGTTTGCTCAACCCAACAGTAAGGTCAAATGAATTATGAATTCAAGTAAAAGATGAAGGAAGATCTGGGGCAGATATACGAGGCATTATCAATATAAATGCAATTTAGAAAGGAAGAAGATGGAAACCGGAAGATTTCAAAGACCTATTTCATACACACCTTGTTCCGAAGCCCCCCCTGGTCCCTGTGGGGGAGTCGAGGCTTTCTCCTGGCTTGGCTGGCCTGTCGCGATTCATTTGCTGCAGGATGGAGCTCAGCTCGGTGATGACGGTGTTCTTGGAGTCTGGTGTTGATGGGGGACTGCGCAGCTCTGGCGGCTGATCGCCCCACAGCTTGGATATCCTTTGAGTAGGAGTCCTAGGAGGTTCAGAGGATGAAGGAGGAGGGGGAGGATCCTGAGGCGGGGATCCATAGGACTCCGGGGGCTCTTCAATGAGAGCGTCATGATAAAGCGATGTTCTGTTGATGACGGACTTGCCCTTGGGTTTGGGGGGCACAGGGGGCCGGTCCACCAGGAAGGCGTGTCCGTCTGCGGTGGCGTAGAGGCTCTCCAGAGCACTGTCGCAGAAACCCCCCTCTGACGACAGGGTGGAGATGCTGGAAACGGTGCTGGTTGTCTCCATGTGCTGAGGATCCCCGCTACTGCGGCTGTCTACCTCCTCGATGCCCGAGTCACCCACCCCTGACTCCAAATCCGGTGGAGGGGGAGGATATGAGGGTGGCATGTTGTTTGCAACCCGTTTGTGTTGCTCAGTGACAGGTGGCGGGGCGTGAGGGTGGTACGGTGGTAGAATAGGACCCCCATTTCGTCTCTGTTGCTGAATCATCTCTGCAATGGCACTCGCCTGATCATCAGGAATGTCGATACTGTTGGCAAACTCCAGCGGTGGTGGGAGGGGATCCGAGAATTCAAATTCCTCATCGATGTCAACTGATGCGAGAGGGGGTGGTGGGATGCGGAAGGGCAGTTTTACTGGTTCGTCAATGGACTCATTCAAGGGCATGCTCCTCCTCCTTAATGAGGTTGGTTGGGGATTGGGGGACAGTGACGAAGCGTTGTGAGGATCCGGTTGGTTGGGGTCCTTCAGCTCCGATGGCCTGTTGCTGTCCTGCCCCTCCACCTCTTGGTTGTTTCCCTTGTTGCTTGCTTCGTTGCTGGTGTGGACCATCAACAGTCCAGTTAACTGCTGTGATAAATCCGACACATCCGCTGGCGCACTTTTCCTCTCCTCAACTGCCTGATGCTTTCGTTCTTCCCGTGCCCCATCAGACTCATACTTCTGCTCCGTCATTTGTCTCCGCAGACCGCCTCGACTCGGCCGCCCCATGGTTGCTGATGAGATTGCGGCAAAACTTGTCTCGATCCCCGAGCGTAGTTTGGTGTCAATAAACAGCGGTTGATTGAGGTCTGGTTTGTGGCTTGGCTGACTTGGGAGGGACTGGGCTTCGTGTTTGGGCGTTTGCTGAACCTGAGGAGGATTTGTTGGCTGATTCTGAGGATGGTTCTGTTGCTCCTTCATCGCCCGGTCACGAGCTGCCAGGGCCAAAGCAAGAGGGGAATTAGGATCCAGGGGTTTGCCTGTAACCGGATGGAGGTAAGTCCCGTTTGACCTGTAGTGGCTCTTAGGAGGTGTGGATGGGAGACTAACGGGACTGTCCAGGTTGGGACACTGGCCTGTTCTGGTGTTTAGAGGCTCCCGAACCACTGTGGGCTCAGGAGTGTTGAAATCTGTCATGTTGCCACTACCTCCCCCGACAGGACGACCAAGCTGTGCAGGGGGACCCAATATCCTTCGAAGCCTCTCATCGCTAAACATGCCTTCATCGATGGACTTAGAATGGCGAAGACGAGGGGTCGGTGTAGGACTACCGAAGTCATCATCCCCAATATCTATTGACTGGAAGGCGATTGAGTGCTTTTTTGCCTCTAGCCTCTTCTCCCGGTCCCTTACTGCCCCAGCAATAGCTGCTGCAAAGGGGTTGCCTAAAGACGGGTCTTCGGGACGCAAACCACCAACAGGCATGAGAGGAGGGTGTTCGGGGGTGGTGGGCTCGATCTCCATACTGCTACCCTGGCTGCTCTTGCCACTGCTGCTGGTGGAGGGCTCCTTGATGATGATGGTGGGGATGGGAATGGAGGAGCAAGTTCGTTCTACAGGCGTAGTAGGCATGGAAACCGCGCCCGATAGGTTTGATGACATGTGACTCTTTTTCTCCGGACTATCCTCAACGTTGTGCTGTTTTACAAGCATGCCCTTCCTTCGAGCTGGTTTGGCTGGCACGTACAGGTTCCTATTGCCCACCTCGGAGTAAGGGTTCTCCGGTACTGGAGCGCGCCCTCGAATGCGCGAGTCAAACTGCTCAGAGCTCTGCCGGTAATAGCCGCGCCGTAACGTACCGGCGTCGGTTGTTCGGCTAATGGTCTTCACCGCATTGGCTGAGTTCTGGGTGAAGCTGGGTCGTGTGGTGCCGTAGCTCTTGGGTGTTGGACCAGAGTTGAAGTCAGGTGGAGAAGGGGGTGAAATGGCTGGGGGAGGAGGGATGTCCTCTGAGGTGTCGGGCATGGAGAGGCTGCGGGCAAACTTGAGTAAGGGAGGCGTGAGGAATCCATGTTTGTCGTCCTCCGATGTACCTTGGAGAAATAGAGCAGAAGGAAAAATGATGTGAGGACCTGGGGGTGACATCCCTATGTTTTATTTCCAGCATGGCCTCTGTTTGACACAGTCAATGTCTCATTTATTGATGGCAGCTCTTTCTTAATCTTTTCCTGAGTTTTATGAGACAAGATAAATAAAGAGTAGCTGAATATAAAATGTTTTCTGCAGCAAGCAGGAATTTACTGGTGAGTTACTTTTGGCATTTACCCAAAACCACCAAGTGAGATTTAGAGAAAACGTTATATGACAAAAATAAACATTTATATTGAAGGCCAATTTGATTTCAAATCTATACAGAAGAGCAGATGTGGATTACTTAAAGGGGACCTATCATGCAAAATGCACTTTTGTACGTCTTTTATACATGAATATGTGTCCCCGGTGTTCCAGGGAACTCACCAAGTGTCAGAAAACACAACCCTCTCTATTTTCCTCCATACCCAAATCTCTAAAAAAGGGGCTGCAACGGATCTGATAAAAACTGATCCAGATTTGAACACTGTCCTGACGTCAGGACGGTGGCGCTACGGCTATTGGGCCAACTCCACCAATCAGGACGAGACAACCACGGACATTGCCGTTCGAAAGCGCTGGAGACGCTGTAGTACATATGCCAGGCCTGTAGATGGTGCTGTTCTGCCCTTAGGTGTCGAATAATCGATTAATATTCGCCAGGGCTGTCCAATTTTCGATTTTGATCATGGTCAGTTTCTGGCATCCCTAGTCACCACACCACTCTATAAGTGACACGATTTAGTTGACACACCGGTGCCTTCAAACAAGAACATGCTAAAAGTGCTTTCAGGGCAATTTCAACACAAAAATATCCATATTTTTACAATAATGATGGCATTGCAATTCAAAAGCGCTGTGAGTAACATTAGGCTGCACGGCGTCCCTTTGGTTCAGCAGTGAGAATGAGGTTTCAGCATATGTTTAATGACCTCGAATATTATCTCCTGAAAGCACACTTTGCTGACTGGATCCTTCTAATTTATCTATAATTAACTTGCATATTGCTTGAGCACACAGAGCGAGCCCTCTGAGCATTAATAGAATATTAGGACATGCTAAAAGCGCTGGACATGAGCTTCACAACGCTAACACTCACACTCCTTCACACACACATTTACTGTAAAAACATCATACCTATGGACTTCTGCTTTTTCAAAGTGCTCTTCTCAGGTAGACCCAGGAAAGCCCCCGGCACAGTGGGTGGCACCACTGCTACTCCCTGGCGGTCATGATATAATGACTGCAAACAAGAATATTGTTAATGATATACCAATAAATACACATTCTTCATTATATATCTGCTGGGTGTGGACACAAACACAAGTTTCAGATATATTTGTTAGTAAAAACTTACTGTAGCTGTAGAACAAACTGAAGTCAAATAGATTCACAAACATTTATTTTCCCAAGAAGGACTTTGTTTGACCTTCGTTGTCCCTGTTTCATGCTGATCGTAAAAAGACAGCCTTCACACAACATTGATAATCATTTCTGATCAGTAGTGTTATTTAAATGTTCGTGTTACGTCAAAATGTTTTCAACAAAGGCGTTTCCATTATTCTTTTAGCACCAAATCCTTTTCAGACGAAGGCAAAACAACCTTATTTAGCTGCAAATATTTAGGACGTTTTTACGAATGTTGGCGTTCCCATTCGTTTTTTCAAATACAATGCTTTAAAATGCCAATACAAAACTAAGTTATTTATTTAAAGTATTTTTTGATGTCACCTGCGCTTTGATCACCTACATTGATATCAGCTGCTGTCACCAAACAGCGACTGGATGGCCGTGGTTTGATGGTGGCGATCTTCATATCGACAGGCGACGTCTTCTGGGCGTGGGTCATCTCTTCAACTTTGTCTGCAAGATACAAAGTGAGCCGTAATTAATGAGCAACAAAAAAACAAAAGACAAGGGCAGGATTGAACTTGTAAAGCCAAACGCAAGCTTGTCATTCACAGTGACCCGTCCCTGCAGATGAGACTGAAAAAAAAAAAAGGGCAGGAGGACTTTGATGAAATGTCTCGGGTGTGTCAAGCCGTGCAAGCTCTTTCCAAACAGCCGACTCAGCAGCATCATCCAACTCTCAGGGTCGTTCCCTCATTAAATGTGAAAATGAAAATGAGCTCTGTCAAGTTTGCCTTTATCTTTCCCAGTTGTATTTCTTTATATTTCGCGCCTGCAACGTGGGAAAACAGCAAATTTGGCAGCAGTGAACTTCCCTCTGGTGTGATGATGCGGTCAAATATAGAAGAGTACGGTAGCCGACAGGTGCAAACACATTATGACGGCCAACATACATCCGTTAGGAGAAACGTGCTGCAGTATCAAAAACTGATGGAATTATTCAAACACAAATGTGCCAAAACACATGCAAATACAAAAATATCATCATCAACCTGAAGAAACATGCGCAGCGTTTACTAAAAGCTCTGCACACAAACACTACAAATACAGAACGCTGCTCAATTGGCGCATGTGTTGTCAAGTTGTTGAAGATGTTTCTTTGTTTGCATGTGTTTTTGCACATTTGTGTGTTTTTATTTGCATCGTTTCTGAAACTGCAGCATGTTTCTCCTATTAGAAGTGTTTTGGTGGCCGTTGCAGCACGTTTGCACTTGTCGCCCACCGTAGGTAGAGTCCACCCAAAAGGTTTTAGCTCAGAGAAGCTACATGCTAGCCCTGCTAGCCTCTTTCTGTGCGACCTCATTGGTTAGCTGTGTCTAGGATGTGGAAAAGCTTCCATGCATTAGTGGGGGGGAGATTACTTAGAGTGACTTGGAAAACAATCCTCTTCTTCTGCGTATCTACTCACAGAGGAGAGGAGTGGGGAGGAAAGGAAAGGAAAGGGGGAGGAAAGGAGCGTCAATGACCTTAAAGACAGTTACGCCAAAACACAGAAACACACACACACATAACAGAACAAAAAAATGCACATTTCCTCGCTCTCCCAATTGGATCGCTGCTACACTGTTGCCCTGGAAACCTATCTGTGAGTGAGACATTTCCTGGAATAAACCTCCTCCACACACACACACACACACACACACACACACACACACACACACACACACACACACACACACACACACACACACACACACACACACACACACACACACACACACACACACACACATTAAGTGTTTGGAATTCTCGTTAGGGGTCTGTTGGTATGATTCGTTGTGATTAAAGCTTGATATTCTTCCAAAAATTAACCAATGTGTTGCTGCGAACAATTCATTTTTTTTTTTAAAGTGTGTCAAAAAAATTATCTGTGATTGTGAAGGAGGAGAGGAGATTAAACATATTTGTACTCAACATAAAACAACAATAACCCATGCAACAACAACATTTATAACACAATGAAGACATCAGTAGTGACACATTATACATCATGCAAACGACATTGGGATTGAAAGTCAGACACATCAAATTCTTATCAACATATTTTTAATAATGAATTAGAACAGTTGATAAAAGTGAAGGGAGGAAGGCGTGTGACATAAATCAATAATTAGAAATATTGGAAGATATCGTAAACATGCCTACAGACACTTACCACCTTTCTTTTTCCTTAGAGTGGCTTAGAGGGCGACAGAAACATATTTCTAAATCTTAAAAGCAGCAAAACAGATTCCTCCCTTTTCACAAAATGAACAACGATGTACCAGCTTTGTTTTGAGACGCCCAAATCTTCAGGTGTATATCAGTATGTAGTGTCTCTACTTTAAAGAGTCCTCTCCTGCTGATGTTTCAGGTGTTATATCAGTATGTAGTGTCTCTACTTTAAAGAGTCCTCTCCTGCTGATGTCAGGTGTATATCAGTATGTAGTGTCTCTACTTTAAAGAGTCCTCTCCTGCTGATGTTCAGGTGTAATATCAGTATGTAGTGTCTCTACTTTTAAAGAGTCCTCTCCTGCTGATGTTCAGGTGTATATCAGTATGTAGTGTCTCTACTTTAAAGAGTCCTCTCCTGCTGATGTTCAGGTGTATATCAGTATGTAGTGTCTCTACTTTAAAGAGTCCTCTCCTGCTGATGTTCAGGTGTATATCAGTATGTAGTGTCTCTACTTTAAAGAGTCCTCTCCTGCTGATGTTCAGGTGTATATCAGTATGTAGTGTCCTCTACTTTAAAGAGTCCTCTCCTGCTGATGTTCAGGTGTATATCAGTATGTAGTGTCTCTACTTAAAGAGTCCTCTCCTGCTGATGTTCAGGTGTATATCAGTATGTAGTGTCTCTACTTTAAAGAGTCCTCTCCTGCTGATGTTCAGGTGTATATCAGTATGTAGTGTCTCTACTTTAAAGAGTCCTCTCCTGCTGATGTTCAGGTGTATATCAGTATGTAGTGTCTCTACTTTAAAGAGTCCTCTCCTGCTGATGTTCAGGTGTATATCAGTATGTAGTGTCTCTACTTTAAAGAGTCCTCTCCTGCTGATGTTCAGGTGTATATCAGTATGTAGTGTCTCTACTTTAAAGGTCCTCTCCTGCTGATGTTCAGGTGTATATCAGTATGTAGTGTCTCTACTTTAAAAGAGTCCTCTCCTGCTGATGTTCAGGTGTATATCAGTATGTAGTGTCTCTACTTTAAAGAGTCCTCCCTGCTGATGTTCAGGTGTATATCAGTATGTATTGTCTCTACTTTAAGAGTCCTCTCCTGCTGATGTTCAGGTGTATATCAGTATGTAGTGTCTCTACTTTAAGAGTCCTCTCCTGCTGATGTTCAGGTGTATATCAGTAATGTAGTGTCTCTACTTGTAAGAGTCCTCTCCTGCTGATGTTCAGGTGTATATCAGTATGTAGTGTCTCTACTTTAAAGAGTCCTCTCCTGCTGATGTGTCAGTGTTATCAGTATGTAGTGTCTCTACTTTAAAGAGTCCTCTCCTGCTGATGTTCAGGTGTATATCAGTATGTAGTGCCTCTACTCTGCAGCACCTCTTTTACCCTCTGTCTGAAACCAGAGCCCAGTCTGCTCTGATTGGTTAGCTGGCTAGCTCTGTTGTGATTAGTCAACCGCTTAGAGATGTCCCGCCCCTTAGCCTATCACGTATATGTTGAAGCGATAGCCAATAGAAGCACCAGTGTTAAATTGTGATGTCAGAGAGAAACTCCAGGAAGGGATTTTACCCTTTGCAGACCATTTACATGCACACAAACCTAAATAACAAACTATAGGAAAGGGGAAACCCCAAAAAGTATTCAGTCAGTGTATTTTCTATCTGTCTAAATGCACTTGAATGACATGCAGATGTGTCAAATAAGCAGCTTTAGAGAAACATGCTGACCAGACGTGTTTCTCTGTCAATTTCCTGCTCTCTCATGTCATTCATTCACCTTTCATCTCCCTTCCCACACCTTTGAAACACCTGGAATTACTAATGATCGTATACTATCGACATATTTAAACTGTCTTTTTTAACTAACAGCAGTCCAAAACTGTAAAAATGGTTAACTCCAAATAAGAAAGATTATTATTGTCGCAGGATGGTCAGAGTGGCAGTATGAGTCCAACAGCTGAATGGGCAAATGATCACTAAAGATATTCAAAATGAATTGTTCTCCTTTGACATTTGTTATTCTTACAACTTTTGTCCTCGGGTCAAATTCGACACTTCCCCAAAAGTCTTTTTTGTATATTTTTTGCATATTTTCTTGTATACTACGCTCTTCCACCAGAAAACAAGTATGATCACTTTCATTATGTTTTGGCTTTTATTCAAATTCATAGCATCTGTGGTCTTCTGGGGTCAATTTTGTCAAATCATTCACCATTTGTTCCTTTTTGAACTCAGAAAGTAGGTTGGATTTTGTGTAAACTAGGTTTATTGACCATACATTTCAGAAAGAAGAGCAAAACTTGTGGTAATACGTAAGAATAAAGTTGCCTTAAAAGGTGTAACATAGATTTGGGTGATTATTTATTATTTTATTATTTATACTATATTATTTTTCAAACCAGGAAGACAAAAGTTGATAGGAAGACACTAGAGTTAACAACTTCCTCTGGTAAACCCTGGTTCCCTTATTTCTATCTCACGTCGTCTTCCCTCCTTTCCTTCCTTCCCTCCTTTCCTTCCTTCTTTCCTTCCCCTCTCTGTACAGATGTGGCCTCCTGTCCTTTTTTCTCATGTGTCTCAGAATCGACTGACCCGTCTGTCAGAAGCTATTAAGATGACACACCACTTTAAAAGCAACACACAGAGGATCCTGTGAAGTGGGACTCACCTCACACACACGCACGCACGCACGCACGCACGCGCGTGACGCACGCACGCACGCACGCACGCACGCACGCACACACACACACACACACACACACACACACACACACACACACACACACACACACACACACACACACACACACATACACACACACACACATACACACGCCTAAACAAATAATTCCTCCCTGAAGCTGCAGTGACACCATATACTGTAGATTTTGGGGTCTTACAACTAACAAATATTATTTTCATTATCTAATAATCTGAAGGTTATTTTCTAGATTATATTTGTTGGGTGTACACAATGTCAGAAAATCGTTAAAAAAGACCATTGCAATTTAAGTCCAGTTAAAGAAGCCCTATTCTGCTTTTTGGGGTTTTCCCTTTCCTGTAGTGTTACATAGTTTTAGTGCATGTGAATGGTCTGCAAAGGCTGAAATTCAAAAGTTCCAAAACACAGTGACATCACTATGGAATACTAGCTAGCGCTCCAACACATTGTATAATAGGCTAAGGGGCGGGACATCTCTAAGCAGTTGACCAATCACAACAGAGCCGGCCAGCTAACCAATCAGAGTAGACTGGGCTCTGGTTTCAGACAGAGGGTGAAAAGAGGTGCTGCAGCACAGGCAGTATGAGAAAAATAAAGAGCTGTTTGAACATTAACGCATGGAGACATGTCACAGGAGAAACACTACATACTGATATACACCTGAACATCAGCAGGAGAGGACTCTTTAAAGTAGAGACACTACATACTGATATACACCTGAACATCAGCAGGAGAGGACTCTTTAAAGTAGAGACACTACATACTGATATACACCTGAACATCAGCAGGAGAGGACTCTTTAAAGTAGAGACACTACATACTGATATACACCTGAACATCAGCAGGAGAGGACTCTTTAAAGTAGAGACACTACACACTGATATACACCTGAATATCAGCAGGAGAGGACTCTTTAAAGTAGAGACACTACATACTGATATACACCTGAACATCAGCAGGAGAGGACTCTTTAAAGTAGAGACATTACATACTGATATACACCTGAACATCAGCAGGAGAGGACTCTTTAAAGTAGAGACACTACACACTGATATACACCTGAATATCAGCAGGAGAGGACTCTTTAAAGTAGAGACACTACATACTGATATACACCTGAACATCAGCAGGAGAGGACTCTTTAAAGTAGAGACACTACATACTGATATACACCTGAACATCAGCAGGAGAGGACTCTTTAAAGTAGAGACACTACATACTGATATACACCTGAACATCATCAGGAGAGGACTCTTTAAAGTAGAGACACTACATACTGATATACCACCTGAACATCAGCAGGAGAGGACTCTTTAAAGTAGAGACACTACATACTGATATACACCTGAACATCAGCAGGAGAGGACTCTTTAAAGTAGAGACACTACATACTGATATACACCTGAACATCAGCAGGAGAGGACTCTTTAAAGTAAAGAAAGCAGCGAATCGACAAATCGTTGCAGCTCTACTTTGAAAGCATGATGGCAGAAGTGCAGGAGATGAGCCACGAGGAATATCAGTTAACTTCTTCTTTAATAAGAGGCAAACCAAAGCAAAAAGTAATCAAATGATAGAAAGCTAAATTGCATTAGCCTGAACAAAAGCTTAATTCAGCGGCTGGAGGATGCAGTTAAGGGAAATGGATTAAATAAGGTTATGCAGAATTAACTGCTTACCTTTATCCACTGAGGGGAGATTAGCCAATCAGAAGAGAGGAGCACACACACACACAGAGGCTGTTAGACACAGATTCAGGACAGTGTGAGTAAACATGTAAATAACAACAGGAAGTTCTTACCTAGTTCCTCGAGTTCAGAGGTCATCGACTTGGAGCGCATCGACAGCGCTGTGGTGGGGGCTCTTTTCGGAGGGGGGGGGCGCTGATGGAGAAAATGCCATAAAATAAATACATGTACATTTGTTTAATAAAGACATCAAGTGGCGCCACATCTTCTCATCGACCGAGTTCAGGAGGGAGGGATTATTAATTGCTGTTTTAATGAATAAAAATGTGATTATTTATAAATAATATCCTACTTTTAAATGTTATTCGCGCCTTCATAGTGTTTATTTGACAGATAATCTACAGATTTGTATTTAGTCAACATATATATATTTATTTCTCTTTTGATATTTATTTCTCTTTTGATTATTTTCTACTCTTTATTTTCATATTATTTGCTTCTGTGACGAAAACATGTCCCAATTTTGGATCAATAAAGTATATCTTATCTTAAAGGTCACCTATCATGCTATGTTTAGGCAATAGCACAGGTCTCAGATATATAAAAATATATAAAAAACATGTGAAGTGTTTTGCTCAAAATACCAAACAGATCACCCATTCTAGCCATGCCTCATATCCCTCTATTTCACTTCCTGTTTCAAAAGTGCTGATTTTGGGTATAAAGCTTACATTTCTTTTTAAATTGATTAAAAAAAAGGAGGGGTCTGAGCTCCTGCGGGACCCGGCAGCTACCGTCTAAACTAAATACTGCCGTGATGAAACGCCATATCATGGATTATCAAGGATTATTTCTGAAACAGTATGGAGCTCAAAGGCTTTCTCTCTTGCCGGTTATACCACAAGGTGAGTTCCTTTTTATTTCCTGCTTCTTCACACACATGCTCTCTCCAGTACAGGTTAGCTCTGAGTGTTAGCGATGCTAATGTAAACGCCGACCATATTACGTCCAAAATAGTCGGGCATTGTTTCTGATAGCAACTTTCTGATAGTGCCGTGGGTCCACATTTCAGATATTATGTCATATCGGACGCAAATCTGGATCAGCTCCGTTGTAGCCCCGTTTTTAGAGATTTGGGCACGGAGGAAAAAAGAGAGGGTTTTATTTTCTGACGCTGCATGAGTTCCCCGACACACCGGGGACACATGTTAATGTATAAAAGACATCAAAAAGTGCATTTTGCATGATAGGTCCCCTTTAATGCACATCACAATTCCTTTAAAACCTTTTTACTAAATTTGATGGTGTCCTTGGGTGTCGTGAAAGGCGCTGTTAAATAAAATGTATTATGATTATTTAACAATAATGGCAAGTAAAGGATGAAGGTTAGGTACATTTTGAGTTATTAAAGGGATCCTTTTATGCAATTTACACTTTATTCTTTTCTAAAATTATTTACAATCGGCACCAGCTACATCTTACATTTTATACAGTCACTTTTTCTTTTTAAATATACTGCTACTTTTTACTACCATGGTGCACCTATCTATTTCATTCTCTACGTTTTATATCATTATTAATGTGTGCATACTTAGTTAATAGTTCAAATGTAAGTATTTTCTCTTTACTTTATCTGCACTATACTTCTGCTGTTGTAATAATTTATATTTACGGTACATTTGTCAATTGCGGGACATTAAAGGATTTCTGATTCTGGTTTATTTCTGATAATACACAGATTATTTCTTTGTGGTAACAATGCTTCTTGGCAATACATCTTATACCGTTGGAAAGCCTGTTTCCTTACCTTTCCAATGGTTCCACGTTTGTGAGGAACAAGCATTTGTGGGATGAGCAGCAGAGCTGAGTATGAGGGTTGCGCCCATGAAAAGATGTGACAAATTCTCCTCTGCCCACGCCAACATTATATCCGAAAAGCATTGTTACAACATAGAAATCATCTACTAAACACACATTTCCTTACTTTTTGTGTTAAGTTTATATCGAGCCATAATCACACAGCTGACTCCAACACCCCGCAGCTTTATGAAACATGCACGTTGTGTTATTTTTGTTGTTTGCATGTGAACATGGAGTCTGACTTCTCGCTGCCTCTGAGGGAAACATTACGTAACCCATCATTAGTCAGCGTGCACACTGCAGTCTGTTTTAATATAACTGTCACAGATACAGCAGGATTTACACAATATTAACAACATGCAAAGTGCCCCTCATTATTATTGAATAAATGAATGATTTTGTATTGGAGGACAATGTGCTGCACACAGTGGTACATGTCAAAAAGTACTGCAGTTTTTTCACATTTCATTTTATGCTACGTTTTACTCCACTACATTTATCCAACAGCTATTCACAGATTCAGATTATTAGCTCATACTAAATATTAAACAACTAATACATAAAGTAATTAAAGCCCCACCATTACCAGCTGTGATGATTATTGTGTTAACATACAGTATATGATTCTGAAAAGGGCTTTTAAACACAAGAAGTACTATTACTGTTCGTACTTTATGTATATGTTATTCATTGACACTGGGGACAATACTTTTTCAGAAGTAAAAGGAAAAAGATTTATGGTTTGTTCTAAGAAATGCTAACGAACAAAGAAGACGGTTTAGGAAAGGGCTGATCTGCACAATAAAAAAATGCATTGTACTAAGCTTAAAAAACACATGCATGCAATGATCAGTATATTTAAAATGTCATATAAATAAAGATATACGGTGTTGTTGTTTTTCAATTCTTGGTTATTATCTACTCTGACCTCAATCTGACATTGTCTACAATTGTATATGTCGAACACCATTTAGAAATCTTCTGACCCCCTACTGTATGTCCCGAATGCCAATAGTTTTGTATACTTTCACTTAAGATTTTTTATGTAGGGAACTGTAACAGAGTATTTTTATAATTTGGCATTGCTGCTTTTAGTTAAGTAAGAAGTCTGATTACTTCTTCCACCTCTGCTGCACACTGAACATCAGTCAGTACTTTAAAGGTCCCCTATTATACTGTTTTTCATCAATATATTATAGGTCCCAGATATATACAGAACCTGTCTCTGATTGGCTGAAACACCAAACAGATCATTGCAACACCCCATAATCCCCTCTGTTTCAGCCCTGTTTCAAAAGTGATGATTCTCTGTCTGTTACTTTAGATGAAAATAAGGAGCCCCTCCCCACGCCCCTCTGAGAGAGATTTGGTTAAAAAGAACACAATGGTGCTCTAGGAACAAAGTGGCCAAAATCTGATCAGCTCATTTTCAGACAGGTTTTTATATAAATGGATCAGGACAAAAAGTGAGTCTCTTTACACAGAGGGGACACATGTTGATGTATAAAAGACATGAACAAGTGGATTTTGCATAATAAGTGTTTTTTTGTACCTTTTTTGCGTGCCGTGTCGTCGGGGTCCAGGTTCCGGCTGACGGTCACCACCTTGATGAGCAGCCGGTTCGTCCCGTGTCGGATCATGTTGACGACCTGTCTGTGGCCCACCTTCACCACGTTCTCCTGGTTCACCTGCAACACAACACAGCAGCCATTAGTGTCGGGAAAATACTCAAAGACATCCAGAAATATTCACATTTCCAACAAGAATCTGTATGTTATGTAAATACATTATTTTATTTTATTTTAATACCGTAATCTAGCCGCTACCACACCTCATTCTGCATTGTTACACTTTTTATAGTGTATTTTATTGCGATTTATGTATACATTTTATAATACACTTACTTAATTTCCCTGAATGTTTACTCCTGTAAATGTTTTTATTTCTATTTTTTGTAGATACTATGTGAATGCCTTTTTATCTAACAGTGTGTCTGTTGGTTTCTACGTCTCTTTCTCTTTCTACACTTTGCTATAACACTGTAAATGTCCCTACTTAAGTACAATTGTACATTTCTTTGAATAGTCTCTACTTTGAGTATTTGCATTTATTGCTATTTTATACCACTACTCCACATCAGGTCAACATTTTACTTTTTACTCCCCTACAAAACAGTAAAATGACCCAATAAATGACAAAAAGTCAGTCATTGTTTGCCCACAACAGTAAAATGCTACTTTATGAAACAATATATACAAACAAAATGCCATATATAATAATATATCACACATGGAGGCCATTCTTCTGCAGTATGACTACTTATACTTGCAATGGAGTATTTTAACATCAATATATTGGTACTTTTACTCAAGTAAAGCATCCAAATACTTCTTCCATTACTGATGTTAATGAACTGTCTTTGGGCTAAAGCAACAATCAAGTGGAAAGCAGCAAGAAACAAACAGCAAACAGACGCTGAAGGATTTCCATCTCTCTGTTACTGTAAACCTGCGGTGGCTTCATGCTAAGATCGAAGCTATTTCCAGGTCACGCTCATCAAAGTGACTGACAGCCGATGTCTACCAACCACAGGGAAGAAGGAGGGATGCATGGTGCTTTAATCTGAAGAAAAGTCTAGATAAACTAATAATATCCATGTTTTGAACACGTTGTACTAACTGTAACTGAGACTGTGGTGAGCTGCCGTCCCACACTGCGCTCTTATTTTGTCAGATCGGACCTCTTCAGGTGTCTGTGGGCGTGTACCCTGTTTGATTGACAGCTCACCCACTCTCATGTTACCTTTAATACACCTGGTTAATTAGTGGTGCTGTGAACTATCAAGGTGGATGTACCGAATGTAATTATATCAACAATCCAATGTTATCCATGCAAAGTAAAAAAAACATCGGTACATACAGTATCATTATCTTTAAGATATGCTTTTATTTTGACATTTCTATGCACATCAATGGATATGCTCCTTCCTAAAGAGCCCAGTATCGTACAGCTTTTTAAATGTGATTTTAAAAGCGCAAGCCAATAGAAGAGTAGTGTTCCAGAGTGATGCTTGGACTGCACTTTAGTAGGATTGTAATGCAAAGATTTTTCCTCCCTGAAGGTAAAAGTTGTGAATTTGCTTTTGATTCATCCTCGTAGCAGTAAGCAGACTTCAGGGAGAAGGCTGAAATATTTAAACTGACCACAGATATGTAAATGTGGAGGTGTTGTAGTGTTTCTTCCTGTTCTCCTGCCAATCTTCACAAGTGCAATATTCATGTTGCTGCGCTGCTTTCAGTCTTCAAAGAAAATCAGGACACATTGTGTGAGGCCAAAAACAAACTGTGCTGCAGGAATTCTGATTAAAGGAAACAGTGGACTATACATACAGATTAGAGTGGTGCAGGGATGACGGATTTTTACAAACCGTACAGCACGGTCACATGACTTCACGTCACCACCGCTAAGCTAAAGGCGGCTAATGTTGAGCTATAAAGGAACTACAGCATGGTCACATGACTTCACGTCACCACCGCTAAGCTAAAGGTGGCTAATGTTGGGCTATAAAGGAACTACAGCACGGTCACATGACTTCACGTCACCACCGCTAAGCTAAAGGCGGCTAATATTGGGCTATAATATAACTACAGCACGGTCACATGACTTCACGTCATTACCGCTAAGCTAAAGGAGGCTAATGTTGGGCTATAAAGGAACTACAGCATGGTCACATGACTTCACGTCACCACCGCTAAGCTAAAGGTGGCTAACGTTGGGCTATAAAGGAACTACAGCATGGTCACATGACTTCACGTCACCACCGCTAAGCTAAAGGAGGCTAATGTTGGGCTATAAAGGAACTACAGCACGGTCACATGACTTCACGTCACCACCGCTAAGCTAAAGGTGGCTAATGTTGGGCGTGATGCCGTTTAGTCGTCTTATTAAGAAACTTTTTATCAACCGCAATTTTTCATTTTACCAGTGGGGTATTTACTGACATATTTTATGGAACAGGATAAAAATCTCTTCAGCTAGTGTTAACCAAATGCCTTATTTCAGGATTAACAACAACACATACAGAAAACCATTGACTTCCAGAGTTCAGACCAGGGGGACAGGAAGTGCTAAAATATTGACTCATTTCAGGGATTTAGGACTCATTCCTGCACCACTCTATGAACGTCTGGTACCCAAAATGATCAGGTTTTTGGCCGTGCAAATAAACACACACACACTTCATCTTTTTCTCCTGCATGCCCACATGGCAGGTTTTTAATCTCATTACGACCGGTCTAATTTAATATGACCGCTACTCTCCTCTCTCCCAGACAAATAGTGGAGGAGGGATAAAAGAGAGGCCGGCCTATCGAGCAAAATGAAAGAGAGAGAGAGGAAGAGAGGAGGATGAGGAAGACGAGGAAGGGATGAAGACAGAGAGAGAGAAAGAGAAAAAGGTTTAATTTGAACAAACACTGCTCACATTTTGGTAATTAAAGGGAAATGCTCCGACAGCTGTTTGAGTGTGACCTCATGTTCCCTTCATCTCACACACACACACACACACACACACACACACACACACACACACACACACACACACACACACACACACACACACACACACACACACACACACACACACACACACACACACACACACACACACACTATAGAAGTAGCTTTATGTAACCTTCACGGTCTTTTCACCCTTTTATGTAACTACTCTTGAAGGATGGCTACACAAACACTGACACTCAAGTGAACTCATGAATGTTTCCTTCTGCAGAAATTATATTACAAAGGCTCTATTCTGCTTTTTGTGGGGTTTTGTCTTTCCTGTAGTGTGTTATATATGTTTGTGTGCATGTAAATGGTCTGCAAAGGCTAAAATCAATCAATAAAATGTGCTACAGGCCTATATTTTAACAATGGCAACCATTTAGTAACACTCTCTATGACATCCAAGTCTTACAGTACAATGTGTTATTAAATACACAGCTTGTCATCACAAAGACATTACAGTTCACACTTTTTTGCTTTTACATATTTTTCCTGGATGTTTATGCTGCATTTAAGAGGCTTTCAAATGTGTGTTTAGCCAGTAATAATGTGGAATAAAGATTTTAAAAAATAAGACGTAAATTATTCCTATTAAGTTTAACTGTATGTCAGTAACAGAGACAAATAAATGCACTAGAGGTCAGTTACATGCAGACGAATAGAGGTATTGATTATCTTTCACAGTTATTTATGCTGGTGTGATTTATGTGACACACAAGTTACATGTGTGTGTTTGTGTGTGGTTTATGAATGAATGCATGATGAGGCCTGACGGCCATAAACGGCCACAACGGTCCAATAACAACAATAAAAAACAGCTTTGAACAAGCAGCTTTATGGCTGAACATTTACAGTTTAGTCAATAATACACACACACACACACACACACACACACACACACACACACACACACACACACACACACACACACACACACACAACACACACACACACACACACACACACACACACACACACACACACACACACACACACACCACACACACACACACACACACACACACACACACACACACACACACACACACACACACACACACACACACACACACACAATAGGCTCCAGTACACTATGTAAGAGCCAGCTTTCTGAAAGCTATAAAACCGTTTTCAGTGTAATTTAGGTGATGACATGTTTTTTTAATATTTGTTTTTATTATTATTTCATATATATTTTAAATTGTATTTAATTTTCTTATTCTTTTTGTATTTATTATTGTTTATATTATTATTATTATTATTATTATTGAATATATATATTTTAAATTGTGTGACATTTTTTATTTTCTTATTAGTTTTAATGTATTATTTCATTTGCTTCTTTTTCTTTTTAAATTAACATTTTAATTTGTATTTTATATGTAATACTTTTTTTTTAATTATATTTGTATTTAATATATTTATTTTAGTATTTATATTAAGAAAATGTTTTATTATTATTTAAATTATAATTACATATTTCATGTATTATTTCTCATCTGTGGTTGTTTTTTTTAAGTGTCTTTCAATGTGGTAAATTCATAAAACAAAGGCCGCCCTTCAGTCAGAAGCCATTACCGTTATAATAACCATTACAATAGTTCCACAGCATTAAGCATCATCCGGCACATTTAGCCAACACGCCCTGAATCCATCTCATCATTAATCCAATCTACTCCGATTGACATCCCCACTCTCTGCTGTAATCTGATTAACCAATTATAATCTGATCACACGCTGCTAATCCAGCTGTCGGAGCAGGGAGGGGTCAGCTCTCAGTAATAGAAATACAGACATAGAGAGAAATAATGAATAATGTCCATCCCTGTTCCTTAAAGGGGACCTATCGTGCAAAATGCACTTTTTGATGTCTTTTATGCATAAATATGTGTCCCCGGTGTGTCAGGGAACTCACGCAGCGTCAGAAAATAAAACCCTTTCTCTTTTCCTCCGTACCCAAATCTTTTAAAAACGGGGGTACAACGAGCGGATACATATTTGCTGCCGATATGACGCAATTTCGGATGGTGGACCCACAGAGAGTTGCTATCAGAAACAATGCCTGACGTGTTTTGGACGTAATCTCGTCTTTGTTAACATTAGCAAGCCTCGCTAACACTCAGAGCTAACCTGTACTGGAGAGCACATGTGTTTAAAAAGCAGGAAATAAAAAAAGGAAAGCACCTACACACGCACACACACACGCACACACACACACACACACACACACACACACACACACACACACACACACACACACACACACACACACACACACACACACACACACACACACACACACACACACACACACACACACACACACACACACACACACACACACACACACACACACACACACACACACCACACACACATACAAACACTGCACTAACTAAGAGGATTAACACGTGTTTCCACAGCACCTTGGACAAACACAATTAAAGAAAAAAAATCATTTATCACAATTTAAAATTAAATAATTAAATAAACAAAATAATAAATAAACAAAAGAATAAATAAAGAAAAATATATAAAATATATAAAAAAACAAGCAATGACAATGGTTTGGCTCATTTAAAACTAATGTACCTGCAGGATTCTTGCTTTTATAGTTTGCTTCTTGATAGTTGAATGCTATTATTGTAACATATAGCCTTGGATAAAAGTGTTAGCAAAATGAAATGTATTGCACCGTGGAGGAGAGAGCCAATGGCAGCGCAGGAAAGAGACACGCCTCCTCTGCTGCAGCACAGAGGAAACCAATGGATAATTCATTATGTAAACTCTGTCCAACTAGCACACATCCAAACAGAGGAATATCTGCACTACGGCCCACTATTGGTCCTCAAGTTGGTGAAAGTTTCCTAAATGCTGCGTATGTTGGTTTTATCCGCATGTGTTTTGGTACATTTGTGTTTTTGTATTTGCATAATTTGCAGTCTTTCTAATAATGGAACTGATTTGGACCGTTACATGTGCAATGCCTTTTGAACACGCTGCAGCAGCAACACCATTTCCCAATTTAGGATCAATAAAGTAAATGTAGTCTTATCTAAATGTACAAGGACACATGTTCACTATCTCAAAGTGGCAGTGGGATTAGAGAGGCACTCTTCTGAGAACTACAATAAGCATCAAATACAAATATTCCATCTTCAGAATCGCACACAAATATTATTAACAACACATGGCTTTATACACAGTTTGCTAACACACACACACACACACACACACACACACACACACACACACACACACACACACACACACACACACACACACACACACACACACACACACACACACACACACTGTGCTAAGCTTTTCTGGTAAAAGCTGCATTATCACTGTGTACACACCGAGGAAACATGTTCCCGTTGCTTAGCAACAGTTGCTGTGTGATACCACTGCTGAGGATGTAATCAGTGTGTGTGTGTGTGTGTGTGTGTGTGTGTGTGTGTGTGTGTGTGTGTGGTGGATCATACCATTCATCATTTCATGGGGATTTAATTTGATATATATATATTTTTTTATCAATGGACTCCTTCCCCCTTCTTCCTCTCCCTGTGCGGCCATCTTAAAATGTTTTCCTTGTTTTGTGTGTATGTGTGTGTGTTGTGTTTCTTTTTAAATATAAAAAGCAGGTCTCTGAGCACCGTACAGTACCTATAAATAAATTATTTATAGGAGGCGACGCTCCCACTCTGTTATTTTAAGCCCCAGCATCATGTGCTTTCTGTGTGTGTGTGTGTGTGTGTGTGTGTGTGTGTGTGTGTGTGTGTGTGTGTGTGTGTGTGTGTGTGTGTGTGTGGGTGTGGGTGTGTGTGTGTGCGCACAGCTGCACAGCGTGAGGAGTATTGATTGTGTTGTGGGGAGTGAGTAAACAGCTGAGAGGAGCTCATGATGATGGAGCAGCCTTCATTCCTCACACATCTGAAGCAGCTGTTTACCAAAAATCAATAATCAATATTTAACCAACAGGAAGCTGACACTGATGGGACATATCACATTAAATAAGGAAAACACAAACAGCAACCTATATGTAAGATAAGAGGATATATTAACATTGAAGTAGACATGGAAACACCCACTGACGGACATTATGTGTTTCCAACTTTTCAGAAATTGATAATAATTGATTATTTTTGTTTGGATTAATTGCATGTGCAAAGCAAAAATGAAACAACATTTAATGAGTTCCAGAATAATTAGAAGCATGGCTTTTTTTTCTTTATAAAATAATAAGTAAAAACAAAACAAAATAATAATAAAAATGTTGAAAAATAAATAAAAACATGTGACGTTTTCTTGCCTGCTGCATCTGTTGTCCACTTAGACATAGGAGCACAACTACTTTTTTATGCAAGAATAAACACTGTCGTTGCTCCCGATGGCCAACAGTGTGTGAGTGTGTGTGAGTGTTAGCTTCCCTAGAGCAAGTGGTGCTAAAAAAGGGATTATGAAAGTTATATTTGCGATGATTTTGGAAGGTTCAATCAGTTCAAATCTGTCAAAAAAGTGATTATATGTAATTTTATGTTTGCAGATAAAGTAGACAATTGCGAGGGGATAAAGTCAGATTACAGATATAAATATAAACCGCACAGAAACTATTATTTGTCACTACTTCAGTCTGCAGCTCTCAAACAACACTGCAGTTGCATTCTGGGTAATAATCTGTACAATGAGGAGTAATGTTATCGTTCACATTCACACATCTGAGGCCTGTACTACGAAGCTGGATTTTCGCTTAGCCGGCTAAATTCAGGGAAATCTCGGGCTTTCCGGTCCTACGACGCTGGTTCTCTTTTTAGCAGGCTAGATTTCCATGGTAACTTATGCTGAGCGGCAAACCTGCTCCGGAGCAGGTTAGGTGGCAGGCTAAGAGATCAACTCAGTGAAAGCACCGCCTGCTGACCAATCAGAGCTCCGTGTGCGGAGTTTAAAGCGATCAATTCATATGACAGGAGGAGAAAGGAAATACAGAAAAACTGCCGTTGCAGGAAAGACGGCCGGCCAAAATCAACTGACTGTGTGAACGTGAAAATTAATAGAATATCCCCTCCCATCTTCAGAGCAATCTGACTATTATAACATTAGCGTTAAGAAAGCTTACTTAAATATCTGCCACGACATAAGTAACCGGATCAGAGTAACATTAAGTACAGTCCGCGGCACTGTGAGTGCAGACGTCGATGTGTCCCATTATCATTCATATCATATCACATCATAATGTATCATATATTTCCTTATCTGAGTCAGCTTCTTGAGCCGTATCTGGCCGTGCAACACTCACAGTGTCACATACTGTATGCAGAAGTATTATTTTAAGCAACACATTAAGTTGACGAAACACTCGAGTCAAATGTAATTAAAGTCAGATCCACTCGTGTCTTAGACGGGGCAGTGATATCATAAACCTGTTAATGTACGCATTCAAACGCTTTTTCTTTTACCAGCTGTATTCACCTTGCAGGTGCAGCTATGTGGCTTTTATCCTGGATAAAAGTGTTTAAGTCATGGATGTTTAAAGTTTAACTTCTTCATATTTGACTAATATTAAAGTTCACTTTTCATTCAGGAAGTATGACGCTGCGCTATCAGTACGCTTGTCCGTGTTTGAGATTGGTCGAATGCTCCAAATACCACCCCTTTCATGTGAACGCGCACCTAACTAGATAGGACACGGCTGGCTGGAGCGATCCACTTGATATCCAGCGTCGTAGTACAGTTTAGCCAGAGCGCGTATGTTTTGGCTTAGGCCAACCGGCTAACTCAAACATATCCAGGTTAAGTTGAACCAGCTTCGTAGTACAGGCCTCTGGTAGCAGAAAGCACACTAATAACACATGTACTGTCTACTGTGCACACACACACACACACACACACACACACACACACACACACACACACACACACACACACACACACACACACACACACACACACACACACACACACACACACAACACACACCACACACACACCACACACACACCACACACACACGACACACACACACTCGGGCCATCTGTCTAAGCTGCGCTGGGCCGAGGGGAAGCTCTGAACAATGTATTCTTTATTATCTTTGCTCCATGAGATTCTAAGCCTACGTCGTCCCACAGCATTATATTGTATTATATTTACCTAGACTTTACCGCCTCAGGTGGGTTCCTTTGAAACTCTGAAAACAGGAAGTGTAATAGCTGCAGGCAAACTTCTCTGTACACAATAAGATGTTGACGTGGTGCAGGATTACAGGTATGAGCGTATAAAGACAACGGACCAAAACTAAAGCTATAAGAAAGAGGAGAGGAAGAGGAGAGGAAGAGGAGAGGAAGAGCAGAGGAAGAGGAGATCCTTCAGCAAGACGTTGGAACGCATCTTCTAGTCTTTGAGGTCAGTGCTCTTTACTGTCATTAATAAACTGGCTCTGTTATTGGCTGCAAAATGCTACACTTTAGGAGTTGTGGTGGAGAAGAGAGGTGGAAGAAGTACTCATATTATGTACTTAAAGTGGACCTATCATGCTATATTTGAATAATATAGTGTAGGACCATACCTATATAAGGCATATTTATACTTTTTTTTTTTCAAAATACCAAACAGATCATGCATTTTAGCCATGCCTCATTTTGCTCAATTTGACAATTTCTAGCTCTGGGCAGATTCAGTGAGAACAGCACCACCTACTGGCCTGGCATATGTACTACAGCGTCTCCAGCGCTTTCGAACGGCAATGGCCGTGGCTGTCTCCTCCTGATTGGTGGAGTTGGCCCAATAGCCGTAGCGCCACCGTCCTGACGTCAGGACAGTGTTCAAATCTGGATCAGTTTTTATCAGATCCGTTGCAGCCCTTTTTTAGAGATTTGGGTATGGAGGAAAATAGAGAGGGTTGTGTTTTCTGACACTTGGTGAGTTCCCTGGAACACCGGGGACACATATTCATGTAGAAAAGACGTACAAAAGTGCATTTTGCATGATAGGTCTCCTTTAAGTAAAAGTAGAAGGAATACTCTGTTACAAGTAAAAGTCCTGCATTCAAAAATGGTACATGAGTACAACTTGAAGTACTCAGATCTTGTTCTTGAGTAAAAGTAGAAGTACTGAGATCTTGTACTTGAGTAAAAGTAGAAGTACCAGAGTGTACGAATACTCTGTTACAGTAAAAGTTCTGCATTCAAAATGTTCCTCAAGTAAAAGTACAAAAGTATCAGCATCAAAATATAGTTAAAGTACCAAAAGTAAAAGTAGTCATTGTGCAGATTGGTCCATTTCAGAATAGACAAATAATGATTGATGCGTCACAGTGTTATCAAAGCTGGTAAAGGCGCAGCTAGTTTTTGTAAATACTCAATTAAGTGCTTCAAAAGTGTACTTAAATACAGTACTTCAAGTAAATGTACTTAGTTACTCAACACCTCCGAAGCACACTGAACAAATCCATCATTGATAATCATGAGCATCTCCACCAGCTACTTGAAAAACAATGGCGAACAAAAACATAGAAGTAATCTTAACTGTTGATAATATCATCTTTTTTTTGTTCCATACACGGTCTGTTTGGTCGGACAGGGACTTGAACCGACGACCTTCTTGTTCCCAGGCCAAGTCCCAAGGGAATGGGCCATACAGTATAGTGTAATCCAATTTATTCCTGATATATGAAGTATTTCTATTGATGCTTTATCGACTATATGATTCTGATATTGAAATGCTACTAACCTGCTACTGATGTAAAACAAGCATTCCCAATTTGGGATTATTATTCTATGGCAGGTATTAGGATGACCGGAAAACGAGAGTATTCTCATTGAGTTGCTACTTAATCCTGTTGTATTAAAAGGTAAAGGTCACATTCAGCCGCCTGACTTTCAAGTGATCTCCAGTCAAACATCGCCACTGGGAAAAACGTCTTAAAAAATGATCAAAGTGGTGACTTCACTCTGTCCCAACAGGATATCAAAACTGAATCAATAAAGCCTTCACAGATCGCAGAGCTAATGAAGATGCTTTGTGTACTGATCTAACTCTGCATCTTATTACATCCCAAAATCATCTTTCAGCAGCAGTGGCGAGCCGTGAGCTTTATACCTAGGCCCTCTGACCCCCACCAATTCCCTCGAAAAAAAGAAAAAAAAAGAGTTATTACGTCACAGCGTATACTTCAGCGGAATATCAAAACAACGGCCCAGGGTGCAAAACGCATCAATGACAGCGACCCTCTACCACACAAAACAACACCTGTGAACCCAATTTGTGTTCTTTGACATTGAAAATGATATTGCATTGTGTTTGTTACTTTCGTTGCAGTTGTATGTCTTAAGTGTAATTTGGCATGCTTTTATTTTGAAGGCGAGTTCACGCTGTTGACAGGAAGTTGTTGTTGCTATGGAAACAAGAAAAGTTTCACAGCGGGCAGAACTTGTCATAAAGTCCGCGATAATAAAACCCACCCATTTAGAGGGAAGATATGATTGGTCAATTGTACTGTCATTTGACATTACTCTCTCGTTCAGTTACTATAGCGGGCCCTCTGTGAATCGCAGAGAGGGCCAGACGAGCTTCTTTCATGTAACCCTTCACATTCAACAGAGACTGAACAGGCAGATTCAAAGGATTTATTTATTTGGAAATGTTATTTTAAATACAATTAAATCAAGTTTTTTTCGGTAACACTAATGAAAAATATAACAAAAATAATATTAAAAAAATATATAATTAAAAAAAATATATATTTTTTAAATGTTTTTAAATATTATTTTTTAGAATATCTTAGGCCCTCACAGAGGGCCTAGAGGACCCTGACGGCTCGCCACTGTTCAGCAGGAAATAAATAACATGAATAAAGCTATGATGAAGTGGAATAATGTCTAATAACACAAATGACTTGTATCTATACAAACTAAAATGCTCTTCTCTAGTCCCGACAATATCCTAAAAGCCACAGCTTTCACTCCCTGACCTCATGATGTGATATTATAACCATCGTGTGTTGCTTTAGTGCACTGGAGGATACTGAGGATAAATCATTTCCTAAAAGAGCTTTTTACTATCAAATACTGCGTTTCCTGAGGACTATTTTCAGCGTCGGATTAATCCACATTTGGTCCTCGCCACAACAATGCCCATGTGGCTTTTTGACAAATGTTGGATCATTTTTAACAACAATCGAGCGCGGTGGCACAGAGGAAAAAGAAATATCAGCTCTGATACACACAATACTTGTAAGTAGGTACAGTTTTGTTGATTTTGTATTTTCATGGGACTTTGTGTACAATAACAACAACAGAATAAAATGCCCTCCTTATCCCTTTAGAGCAGGGGTGTCAAACTCAAGGCCCGGGGGCCAAATCCGGCCCGCAATTTCATTTTATGTGGCCCGCAAGAGCTTGCAAAGAATATAATACGTTTATTATATGGTCACATGCCACTTTACAGAAGCAGGTTGCCCATAAACTACATGTCCCACAATGCATCTCGTTTTGTGACATGCGCACTGAAGAGACTTGAAATTATTTGCCCAAGACTTCTGCTTTCAGACGTAGTTATATATGAAGATACCCTATCCGATAATAATCCAATGCAGAGGCAATAATGTAAGATAATGTTTTATGTATATTATATATTTATATAGTTACAACCGGCCCTTTGAGTGCAACCATAATGCTGATGTGGCCCGCGATGAAAATGAGTTTGATACCCCAGCAGGATTTGGAAAAACTTGTCCATGCTTTTATCTTCAGTCGACTCGACTACTGCAATGGTGTCTTTACAGGCCTCACTAAAAAATCTATTAGAAAGCTGCAGCTAATTCAGAACGCCGCTGCTCGAGTCCTCACTAACACTAAGAAAGTGGATCACATCACTCCTGTTCTGAAGTCCTTACACTGGCTTCCTGTGTGTCAAAGAATAGATTTCAAAATATTGTTGCTGGTTTATAAAGCTTTGAATGGTTTAGGCCCAAAATACATGTCTGACCTACTGCTAAATTATGAACCATCCAGAACTCTCAGGTCTTCAGGGACTGGTCAGCTTTCTGTCCCCAGAGTCAGAACTAAACATGGAGAAGCAGCGTTCAGTTATTATGCTCCAAATATCTGGAACAAACTACCAGAAACATGCAGGTCCGCTGCAACTCTTACTACTTTTAAATCCAGGCTGAACACTTTTCTTTTTGCCGCTGCTTTTAATTGAACTATTCACATCTTAAACTGCACTGTAACTTTTATCCATGTATTTTTTCTTTTAATGTTTATTTTATTATCTTTTCTTTTTAATGACTGATTTTAATTGCCATTTTTAAAATGTCTTCCATTTTTGTAAAGCACTTTGAATTACCTTGTGTTGAAAGGTGCTATATAAATAAACTTGCCTTGCCTTGCCTTGCCTTGCTTTAAATCCACAATGAGTAAGATGTGTCCGTCGCTGATAAAGCCCAACAAAGTTTTGCTATTAAGGCATTTATAGGCTCGCTATATTTGCATTTTCTTCAGTGTGCCATTTTTGTAGCTTCCTCTTACTGTAAATGCATGTTTAAGATCTGGTACCTTGTCGCTAAATCTTTATAGAGGCTAACACCCAGGAAAGTCACAAAGACAAGACAATTAAATGTAAATAGAAACTCCAGGCAAAGGTTTACAGGATCTCTGCAGATACCATCAAACACTTTAGTGGCTCAGATGTGATTCTCCACACTGTTTTGTGATACAAATCCTACTCTTTGTGCCTTTAAAAAGCCAACAACCTGCTGCAGGTAACCCCCTCTGAGCAGAACTTGGACAAGGGCAATGAGTCTGTAACACAGACACGAGCTAATGCTAACGCCAAACCAAGGAGTGTTGCAGATGTTTAAAAATTACTCTGCCAACACAGATATATGAGATGCAACCGTGAATACGAATCTGGAAAAGGAGGTCAGACAGAAGTGGGAAAAAAGGCATTTGACTGTCTGTTGGTGAGTTTTCCTTTTCTATATTTCACTGCATTTTATCGCTTTAAACATAGAGTATTTTCGCAGAGAGGTATATATACAAAAACTTCCTGCAGCATTCTTTAATTCTAACGCAAGAGAAACAGGTGTGACCATCTTTAGCTTTGAATGCTAAAAATGTGCATATGTGCATTGAAAGAGCTGCAGAAATATTAAGTATTTTCTCAATGAAATGCGTTACATTTAGATTTGTCTGCCTTTTTATTAAATAAGATTAGATTACATTATACAAGATATACTTTAATTATCCCAAATGTTCTTTTGTCAAAGCAGCATGTTGAAAACGACATTGCACATGAGTTAGAAGTGAATATAATAAAATAAAATGGAATAAAATTAAACATGAATATATTCCAGCTAAAACACCACTGTTTAAGATCTCTCTGCTTTTAACCCTTGTGTTGTGTTCGAAAGCTGTTACCGTTCATGGTGTTCACGGGTACATTTTGACCCATGATTTATCTCAGTCCAAAACACAACAAAAAAATGACTATCTTCCAATATTGTTTTAACTACATCATAACTAACTTATAATGCATCCATAACCGTACAATGCTGTTGTAATTTTATTGTATGGCCCAAAACACATTACACCACATATTGCACACGTGCATGTGTGTGTTCAGGTTCAAGTGTTAGTGTACATATAGAGTGGCGAAGTCCCTCCCCTTCCGGTGGACCTCCATGGGACGTTATTTCGGAAAAATTATGTATTGAAGTCAATGGAGAGAGAAAGATTATCTTTCGATCCCGTTTGAATTGTGCCACGAATTACACATATGATGTTTGTCAATTTAAAAGATAATTTTGCAAGTCAAAAAAAATAAAATGTGTCGTAAAACTGTGAAGTAACACATTTGTTTGTGTGAAACGCTCAATGAACTACATCTCTGCTCAACAACACACGTCACCAAGATGGCCGTCACTACTGTCTTGTCAACAAAACGATTGACTACCCTCACTATCACCACAATGAAACACGTCCTGAAGAATGTCATGCAAAACTGCCTGCCTGCCTTCCTTTGATTCTCTCTGAACTGCCTGGTCTTTTTAATTTCAACCATTTGTGCAGATAGCATGAAGTAGAAAAGATCGCCGATCGCCGATGCTAGCGTTAGCGTTAGCATTTCTCCCCCGGGCTTAAATTGTGTATTATAGAATGATCACACCGGTGACAGTACTCTTCAAAGGGTTCACGAAATATGACTACTACTCTTACTGTTTAACATTTTGGTTACTTAATGTTACTTCATGTTAAGGCTAATAAAAATGACAAGGCTGTAATGCTAACTAACGTGCTAGCTACTAGCTAGGTAGCTAACTTGATCAAGCCACTCCTGGTCCTTTCATCAGACGGGAAGCAAAAAAACGAGCAAGACCCATTGCTGGTATGATAACAACCTGGTGCTAAGCACACAGGCATCTTGTTAAACTTATCTTATCTTAGCCAGCTGATCTTAGCTATCTCTTAGTGGAGGAAAACAATTGTGACATCACTTACGCGACTTACGCGACTCTGGGATTTGTAGTCTTTCTAGTTACGTATTTTTCATAGTCTTATATTTCAACAGTTTAACGACAAACTGTGACTTTTTTGACATGGAAATTATTTTTTAAGATTGACAAACATCATATGTGCAATTCATGGCACAATTCAAACGGGATCGAAAGATAAGTTTTCTCTCTCCATTGACTTCAATACATAATTTTTCCGAAATAAGGTCCCATGGACCGGAAGTAGATGGGCGTGACTTCGCCACTCTATTCTTTGAGAAAGGTGGAGTTCCCGTGGGGGGAGGGGCGGCAGAGGGAGGGGAGACCAGGTGCATGTTGCGAAAAATGATTGTTACAGTGTATGAAGGGGGGGGGGGTGTCTAAAGTCAAAGATGAATCTTGATTGGGCCACATTTGACCCCGAGTGACCCAAAACAATTCTGCTGGGTCTCCCCAGACCCGAACACCAAATTATACACTTTTTTTTTTAGAGACCTTCAGACTTGGCAAAAATTGTCAAAATCAGTTTTGGAGTGTTTATATATCTGTTGTGGAGGATATCATGAAGCCTTGTTCCGATACAAAAAACTAGAGCGTAGTTATATATCATTTCAACTTGAAACGGGTCACGGGAGAACACAACACAATATAAGGGTTAATCAGGTTTTACACGCCTGCCTTGTCATCTGGGGCAATATTCAGCTTTAACATAAACACAGCAGCCTTTTATTGCAGAAATCAAAGCGTGCGCACATTGCAGGAATATGAGACTTTGCATGTTTTTTATTTGATGCTGCTGCATGGCAAAGAGCGACGCCCCCCATACACACACACACACACACACACACACACACGCACACACACACTCCTACTTTTTCCTTTAAGAGCTTTTGCAGAGAGACATGGTGAGGACTGCCTGTGCTAGTTCACTGCACAGCACATTGACAGTTGTGTGCTGTGTTGCAGTCCTCAGAGATCTGACAGAAGGACAAGTGCACACACACACACCACACACACACACACACACACACACACACACACACACACACAGACACACACACACACACACACACACACAACACACACACATACCACACACACACACACACACACACACAACACACACACACACACACACACACACACCTGGGGGCACGGGAGGCAGATGCATTTGCATGTTACACTGGTCACACATCTTTCTCTTGGCCAGAGTCGTGTGTTATATAAGAGAGTAAGTGCTGTACTCTATATACCTTCTCACACACACACACACACACACGCTCCTGCAGCTACACACACACACACAACTTTTTTGTACATGTTGTATCCTGCAAGCATTAGCATGTCTCTAAAGGACGGGCACAACGACAGCAGCTCTTTGACAGTCACTCTCTTCTTAAAGATACACTTCACTTTGTTACAGAGACTAATAACCTTTTCATCATCAAGCAGTGTGCTTTTAATAAGTGAAGCTGTAGTGTGCATTCCTCTGTGGGATTTTAGGGCTGTAAATACAGATTATTTACATTATAGATTAATTTGTAGAGTGTTTTCTTAGATTACTCTATGAACTGTTTGAAAATAGTAAAAAAAAACATTCCTCTCTGTCGTAGGGGATGTTTCCAAATGACTTAATTTTCACTTTTGTATGATATAAAACAGAGAAACTTTCAGAAATGTTCAAAACAGAGACTTTTTAGACATTAAAACAAGCATTTTTAGATATTTTTGCCAGAAAAATATACTTTATCAATTATCAATGTAGGTATTATCTTTCTGTCGATGTGACATGATGCTCATTTTCAGGTTCATATCAGTATGTAGTGTCTCTACTGTGACATGTCTCCATGTAGAACCGAGAGTGTTACGTAGTGATGGAGGGAACACAGGGATTTTAGGCTTTTACAGACCATTAAAATGCACAAAAAACCTACATAACAAACTACAGGGAAGGGAAAACCCGAAAAGCAGAATAGGGCCTCTTTAAAATGAACTCAGCCTTTCGTTTAATTAGCAGTAATCCATAAGGATGTGCACTTATGGTGAACAACCACCTGCTGTGGCTACAGGGCAAAACTCACACACCCTTTACCGAAATGAGAGAGGGCAGAGAGATGAGTAATGGACGTCTGCATCGTCAGAATCACATCTGACCTTCATGATTTTTACCTTTCAAGTGCAGCTAAAGGTGAACCAGATATAAATAGAAAGTGTGACACGCCGCAGCAGACGGCTTCCCTCGAAGTCAACGAGCTGCATCGATATGAAGACTGCACAGCGGTTATTGATGGGGACCCCCACAAGCACCCACTTAAACACATTTAGGCAAATGATTTGAGTGGCTGTGTACGAGGGCACTGAATGAATGGCTCGTGCTCATGCCAAGCTGTAAGAGAGCGATGAAAGATTGATGCTCAGCCGAGCCCTAAATCATGCATGCAAATGGAAAATGTTCTGCTAATGTACATCAGAAGGAAAAACAGGCCATGTGTGCAGTCTGGCGGACACAAAACCAGATGTTTAAACACACACACACACACAGACACACACACACGCCTCTCTGTGGACTTACAAATAAGGCCAGGTGCTCTGAAATACATTGCAGTAAGATAAAAAGATATATCACTGGTAGTACTCAACAATCCACTTGCTAGCGATAACTAAATCACATATTTTATGATGGATAATCACTGCTCTTCCAGTTCTGTTTGCCTCTTAATGTTTGCTCCCGTCATTCCACCTTCTTTGATGACAAACCGCTTAATAAAATGTGCTTTAAAAGAGACAAGGAATTTGCTTTCAAGAGGGGCTTGTTGCACAATACAGACTCTTTATTTTTGGTATTAATGGCTGTTAGTTTCTTACTTTTGCATTATACACACATACCATATTATGTTGCTGCTTATTTTCACAGTACAGTAGTTATTTGATGTTAATATATGTGTGTTCGCCTCTTCTATTTAAAAAGTTAGCATACTTATTTTACTTTTATTTATTTATCTGCACCGTCCCACTACTTTTACACGCTCTGGGAATAAAGGAAGAAAGAATAGGTAAAATTGTCATTTTGCCAAGTAAAGAAACACTTGTTCTCATTGAGTAGTTGTTTTATCAAAGCTAAAAAAGGCTTTGGAAATAGTCATTCTTAAAATTATTCTGAAAGAAGGTCATACTCAAGGTTGTTTCATACATTTGAAGGATTACATTTGTGCTCATTCAAAAATATTATAATAAAATGCTGAATCAAGGTGAAACCGGTCGCTTATTTACTGTTTATCTTTCATAAAATGGGGAATAACTAGCAACAAAACATCAAAAGCATCCCAGAATCTGACAGTCCTTAATGTAATGTTTAAAGTCCCTGTTTGGTGTGTGTGCTGGACACAGAGAGGGCGAGAGTTCATCCGTCAGAGGGATATGACAGAGACATCTCTTCATGCTAATCTGTTTAGCAGCTCAGCACTGCAGGTCATCTCTAACGGGATTATACACTAAAGCCAATCGGCTGCCATGGCAACCGCATCACCACTACATCATGACGACCACAACACAGAATAAACAGAAACTGCACCGACACACACGCACCGACCCAATTTAAAAACAGCGGTTGCTAACAAGTGTCTAAATGAGACGACTAAACGTCATCACGCCCAACATTAGCCGCCTTTAGCTTAGCGGTGGTGACGTGAAGTCATGTGACCGTGCTGTAGTTCCTTTATAGCCCAACATTAGCCGCCTTTAGCTTAGCGGTGGTGAGGTGAAGTCATGTGACCGTGCTTTAGTTCCTTTATAGCCCAATATTAGCCACCTTTAGCTTAGCGGTGGTGATGTGAAGTCATGTGACCGTGCTGTAGTTCCTTTATAGCCCAATATTAGCCACCTTTAGCTTAGCGGTGGTGATGTGAAGTCATGTGACCGTGCTGTAGTTCCTTTATAGCCCAACATTAGCCACCTTTAGTTAGCGGTGGTGACGTGAAGTCATGTGACCGTGCTGTAGTTCCTTTATAGCCCAACATTAGCCACCTTTAGTTAGCGGTGGTGACGTGAAGTCATGTGACCGTGCTGTAGTTCCTTTATAGCCCAACGTTAGCTTTTAACTTCAAAAGTCATAAAGTGGTGTTAATATGTGGAGATTATCCTGCTGAACAAAACATTAAAGTATCATAAACGTTTGTTTGACACAGAGATGATTTTCTGCAAGAACCCGAAATCCAATGGAGAAATCTCCTTGGATTTTTGTGGAGGGATGGAAATCTTTAGCCATTTATTTATCAACTTAAACAGAGAGAGCAAGTTGCGTATTGACGCAAAAGACATGTTTTCTTAACTATGATATAGTGTGTACTTTATACTATGTTGATGTATGACAGATTTCCCAAATTAGGTTTTAAAAGTCACTTTAAAGTATTGTCTTGATTAAAGTACCAAAGTGTATCAGGTATCATAATGCCAGATTCATGCAAATACACAGCTTTAGTTGATATGCATTCAATGCTCATTAAATATTTAAATTGAAACTGCAGAATAATGTTGAAATACAAAGCACAGTGATTGTGAGTGTGGTGATATTCTGCAAATTAAAGAATTTGATCGGTGTATGGTTTACTATGTTTGTATTTAGCTTGAATAATATCTTGTTTTAATATTTGCAAAAAGCCTTGCATAACATTTTAAACCTCTTGGATGCATCGTTCAAACATGCATCTGCTGTTTTTTGACTTCACACAGAAGTAGAATGATGATATGATTGAAGGGGGTCAACAGATGTTTCAGATAAAACATAATAGGATGTTAAAGCTGCAGAAACACTGAGGCAGCGCTGCAGATTCAGTTTGTTCTTCTCATTTGATGCTCCATTTAGCAGAATCACTAAACAAACCCATCCCCAGCGCTGAGCTGCCGTTATGGAGTCATACAGGAGGAAGAGTGCACGCTCAAAATAGAAAATGTGCTTTTCCCTCAGACTCTGTTTCCTTTCTCAGCAGCGATGTGACGGTGAGGCTGCAGCTCCGACTGGAATATACCATAATACCCTGCACGATTTTACATCCTTGTATAACAATGCATGAAGTGCTCCAATAGTACAAAATAACGTAAAAAACTAATTATTATTATATCACTATGGAGGCTTGTGGAAGAAAGCCCCGGGAGCTCGAATATTACAACAGCTTACAAAACATAATTTATATTAGTGCAGGCTTCATAAAAAACGTTATATATCTAAGTGTCAGCGAACATGTTGGTTATTCAGAATCTTTTAAGATAAATTATGTATATTCTTACATGGTCTTTAATTCTTTAAATCTAGGTGGAAATGGCATCAATTGCAGGTTGTAATCATTACCATCATGTGTAGAGGAAACTGATACTGACGCTACTGACACTGAAATTAAGTAGAATAACTACAAGTAAATATATCATGATGGTGTCGACATGAGAAAGCAGTATAAAGCCATCCCTACTGGAACAAATGTAAAATACAAGATCCTTTTGCATGTGTAATACCTTGAATTTGTAGGTATTATATTGCACTGCAAAGGTAACGACTCACACAGGAGCATGAGCAAGAATAATGTCAACTTCAACAGCTTCATATAAAGTCTACATTACATCCGGATACATTTCAAACAAATAAAAGACCCAAAACATGCACATATGTCATTCTACTCAGGGAACAAACAGCAAGTGGAGGTGGCAAAGTCCATAGGGGACTTGGCTTGGCAACTGGAAGGTCACCAGTCAAGTCCCGGAAAGACCAAGTGCTACAGAGGTGTCCCTGAGCAAGGCACCGTTCCCGACACTGCACCGTACATAATGGCAGCCCGCTGCTCCTAACACTAGGATGGGTCAAATGCAGAGAAACCATTTTGTTACATAGAACCTGTATAGTACCGACAATAAAAGTGGATTTTTTTTTTTTCGTCCCATAGCAATGTCTTCAGTGTGCACACTTAGCATCTAAAAAGATGATTCTAACCACAGGTCATCCTCCAAATCAGAAGCTCAACTGCTGCTTTAATTGCAATCACATAATTGATATTATTTCTGATGAGTTTAAAATAAAGGGAGGCCTTGTTCAAACTCATTTCAGTAATAGGATGTTCTCACAAGCACATAACAGTGAGCCATAAAACCAGACAGCACACCGCCTGAAAACACACTCTGCTCAGTGAGGCACGCATTTAGATCCAAGCTCTGAGTAAACAGTGACACACATATTTGTTGAAGACTGAACAGCTAGTGTACATCTTATGTTATAGCTGACTTTAGTATCCCAAACAACCATTAGAGCAAAGGCACACAGAAAACACGGAAATATTGACTTTAATTAAGTGTACTATGTCAACAAATCTCACACAACTGTATTAGGTCAGTTGAAAGTTGAAATACTATTAAGTTGAAACTAATATTTAAACTTCATATTATTGCTTAAAATAAACCTTTAACAGTTAAGTGAAATCTTAAGACACAATACATTTGATTTAGGTCAACGTTTCATTTTCTTCAGGGTAGAATCCAACAACAATGACCAAAAGCGTTTACATTTGTGCAAAAACACCTCAGGATTCATCTTTCTCTGGCACATGTTGCACCAGCTTCTGGAGCCTGTAAATGCACCTGCAGGGGCAAGGACATTTTAAAGGTCCCCTATTATACTGTTTTTCATCAATATAGTATAGGTCTCAGATATATACAGAACATGTCTCTGAAGTGTTTGCCTCCAAACACCAAACAGATCATTGCAGCATCCCATAATCCCCTCTGTTTCAGCCCTGTTTCAAAAGTGCTGATTCTCTGTCTGTTACTTTAGATGAAAATAAGGAGCCCCTCCCCACGCCCCTCTGAGAGATATTTGGTTACAAAGAACACAATGGTGCTCTAGGAGGAGATTCAGGTGATAAGGGGGGGGGGGGTTACCTTGGTTGGTGATTGGCTAATGGTTACACAAGACAACACATCGTGATGACATCATAAAGTGGCCAGAATCTGATCAGTTCCTTTTCAGACAGGTTTTTATATAAATGGATCAGGACAAAAAGAGAGAGAATCTTTTTTCCTGAAACTTTCAGAATCTCTTTCCACAGAGGGGACACATGTTGATGTAGAAAAGACATGTATCAGCTCTTACCTCGATGAGGAAGTCCCCCGTCCGGAGCCCCGCCTGCCAGGCCACCCCCCCCTCGTCCACCGACTCCAGGTACTGCAGGGCGGGGAAGGCGGGCGTGGGAGTGAACTCCTCGATGGGCGTGTCCGCTGACAGGAGGGAGGAAGAGGAGGGAAAAGATTATAGAGAAAGCTGTGTCTATATTGGACACAAGGCAGACATCTCTACGACCGATATCTCTGACATTCGACAACTCAAACTAAAATGTCTCACTGTTGGTGCCTGCATCACGTCTTTTTCTGTCAAGCTTTAACACAAAAAAACGAAAAGAACTTCCTGTCTCCCCAGTCCTGAGTCTTTACCTGATTAACTGACCTGCATAATATCATTAAACTGACTATTATCGTTAGTAAAGCAGCAGTTTAAGTTAAAAAATAATAAATAAATAAAAATAATATCCAGCTTCTGGTCTCCTCAGTCCCTTAGACTTTTGTTCTTACTGACATAAACAGCATATCAAAAATAATGAAATAAATAAATAAAAGCAATAATAATTGTGACTTTTTTACATTTTTAGTAACGGTTCAAAAAATGGGGAAAAATATGCAACTTTTGTTCTCCTCAATCCCGACTTTTGTCCTGATAAAAAGACGATATCAGTACATTAAATCACATGACCATTTCCCAAGCTGCCATGAGACTGGGTTGCAATAGGCTCTGATTTTGGAGTGTACTGTCCCTTTAAGAACACTTCAAACCACCACGCAAACAAGAGATGATTCCACGCACATGCAGACCAAAACATTATGTTTAATAGTGAATTTAGCTTTTAATGTTTCAACATCAGTCAGCACTGTATGCTGGCTCCGTCTCCCTCTTGCTCTCGGGAAGGTTACAAAAACATTGAGGCTGGGAGAAACCAGTGGTGACAAGTGACACTTCCTATAACTCATCCCAGTACTGGAAGCACCAGAGAGAGGAGAGGGGGGGGATTCTGGGGATTTACATGAATGTGATGATGACTACGTTTCTTTGGGTGGTGTCTGCCTGAATGTGTGACACAGAGAAGGAGAAAGACAAGGATGGAGATGGAGAGTAAAAAAGAAAAACGCCAGAGAGCAGAGGAAAGGATGTGAGCTTATGTGACAGCTCAAGTGCGTTTGTGTGTGTGTGTGTGTGTGTGTGTGTGTGTGTGTGCGTGTGTGTGTGTGTGTGTGTTCACCCTGTGCAGGATAAGCTCGACTGGGTCAGTTCCTCCGGGGTGATAGCAGAGTGTGTCGAAGGACTAGAACATTCCTCGTGTATTTTGTTTTTTTAAACCAATTTCCTCTTCTTCGTCTCTGCCTCCCCCTCTTCCTCTCTTTCTTAAAAAAAAAAAACACTGAATACTAAATGTAGTTCTCGACAGTAACCGCTGGCGTAGTCCAATCGCACAGTTGTGGAATGCAACGTGGATTATGACATGGCGAGAATCGTCATAGAAAGAGACGCAGCAGCAACAGCAGCTCAAACTGGCTATTTTTAGAGCCAATTTCATGGCCTGGAGGAACATCAAACTGCATGTGTGTATCACAACAACTCATCATGTGGCAGGGGGGGGGGGGGAGTTGTCCAGATACAACGCAGGTACACACCAGACACATAAGCCAGAAGCAGATTCAAAAAAGAGGGATTTGAAGTCGTATTAAATGTTTTTTGCAGCCCTAAAAGGCAGATTTAACCTTTAAGAAACGCGAAGAAAATAAAAATGAGGGCAAGTTTTGAGGGGGGGTTAACGTAAACATGCCGTCATAATGCATCTGACACTTCTACTGTGTGTGTGTGTGTGTGTGTGTGTGTGTGTGTGTGTGTGTGTGTGTGTGTGTGTGTGTGTGCACAAGGCTTCAGGGAAGGTCATAATAAAAGTTGCATTCAAATGTGTTTTTATTAGCAGAACTTATTTGCATGCTGTTGTTTTGGAGGGGGGGGGGGCTACAGCATCACTCCATGCATTCTCCCACATAAACCTCCAAGAGTGATCTAAGAATAGCCAAGAATGCATGAAAAAAAAAGCACCAAAAACGGGTTTGCAAGAAGTACGACAATGCAGACTTTGCAGCAAAAATGAGTGCAAGATTTGTTGGTTTTTGTGGAGTATTGACAGAAAGAGGCGAGCAAAAGGCTTTAGGGACGGTCATGTTAAAAGTTGCATTGAAATGTGTTTTTATTTGCAGAACTTATTTTTTTTAAAGGGGGGAGGAGGGGGGAGGGCTACAGCATTACTCCATGCATTCTCCCACATAAACCTCCAAGAGTGATCTAAGAATAACCAAGAATGCACGAAAAAAATGCACCAAAAACATGTTTAAATGCAAAAGGTATGAATGCAGATGTTGCAGCGAATACAACTGCAAAATGTGATGATTTTTTTTTGGGGGGGGGCAGATTGACAGAAACAGACATGCAAAAAACATAAAAAGTCCAAATGTTTTTTCCTACCTTTTGCCCCTCGCAGCACGAAGCCAAATCCCTCATTCTCCTTCTTCTGGAGCACCACCGACTTCTCGTCCACCACGCAGTCACTGTGGAGGAGATTCCGAGCAGAGCGCCCGTTAGCACAGCCCATCATCCGCAGCATAGCCACGGACGCCCTGCCCGAGTGGAGGTTCATGCTGGAGGAGGGAGAGCTAGTCCGGCCAGGGCAGGGCAGGGCAACCCCGACCCCACCCCACCACCACCACCCCCGCCTCCTCGCTCTCTATCACACGGTATGACAGCGGCCCCGCAACAGCATCTCCAGACACACAAAAAAAGATTTGGAATAAAAAAAGACGACGGAAGAAAGACGCGCGTTTCTCCGCCAAAATGCGCCGCCGCTACCGCCGCTGCGGAGGCTCCGGGCGCCGGTGAAGAAGCGACATCAGGCTGCTGTTGGTGGCCGCTTATGGCTCATGATGAGGCGGGTAGGAAAGCTGGAGATCAACGTTGTACCGAGGGGGGTGGAGGGAGAGAGAGCCAGATGGAGGGAGGGAGCAGTGGAGGATCGGTGTGAATGGATGTCTAAAGGTGTGCTCTGCAATGCAATCAGCTACGGAACACACCGACTGGATAGGGAGGGTGTGTGTGTGTGTGTGTGTGTGTGTGTGTGTGTGTGTGTGTGTGTGTGTGTGTGTGTCAGACAGAGACAGAATGGAGGGGGAGTGTGTGTGTGAACAGCAGGGTGTCATATGGTTTGAAACCTGTCTAATTTACTGATTGATGTTAATTGATGTATTGAGTGATTGATAAATAATGCTGATAATGGGGGTTGTGTCTTTATTAGAATCCATCAAATTGTTATCCTTTGTTAAAACAGTAAAGCTTTAACTTTTGAAACAACAACTTTTAATATATAATCTTTAAGGGAGTTTAAAAGGGTCCCTTGAAGAATGGATCATTGTTTATTTTATATATTTTAACTATAGAAGACTTATATTTTTGTCCTTATTTGACCTAAATGTTAATCAATCTTCCTATAGTCAAAACACTTAAAGATCTAAAAGTTTTCACTCAACTGTAAAACAACAGTGTTCAAAATAAAACTATTATAGGAGTTTCATGGAGTCCCTTGAAATCATTTTTTATACAGTCCAATATCACACATTTGAAATCGTTTTTTGGGGACTTTACAGTTTATACAGAACATGAATACGAATATGACACCATCTGTCCTTAGAAAAACTGCTTATAGATGTCCCGCCTCTTAGCCTATCACGTACAATGTGTTGGAGATAGCCAATGGAAGTGCCAATGTTACATAGTGATGTCACAATTTTCCTGAAGTAAACAAAGGAGTCCAATGGAGGTGTTTCATGCAGGGAGGGGGGAGTGTGTGAGAGAGAATCTTCCTCTGGAGGGAACACAGGGATTTTGGCCTTTGCAGACCCTTTACATGCACTAAAACCTATAGAACACACTGCAGGGAATCCACAAGCAGTAGAAGATGGTACGTTCCTGCGTTGTGAAGAATCTGGAGATGTGAAACTTAAAGGCTGAGTTAGCTGCCGCAGCCCGAGGAGCATCATCCAGTTTATATTAGCAGAGAGAGAGAGGTGCGACCGCCGTCCTAGCAACAGTTCCCTTAGCAACGGAAAAATCTGTCTCGAGAGTAAGGGAGGCCGACACCCACTGAAGGTTATCTCCCAGCATTCCCTCACACGCACACGCACACGCACACGCACACGCACACGCACACACACACACACACACACACACACACACACAGGACAATGTTTTGTAGTCATACTTTCCTTTATTATATATATTTTCTGCTAGTTCATACTTCTCCTCCACTATATGTTAGAGACTAAGTTCATAATGTATTAAAAAACTAAACTAAAGATTTATTTAATAACTTTTGTTACTCTACACAGCATCGATGAATTTAAAAGCTATATTCGCCAAACATTCATATTCTGCTTAATTATTATATTCATTTTACATTCTGGTTTATCTTTTTTAACGTATATTTGTTGTCTTATTTCAGCAACTGACATTCAGCATTATTCTATTTCACTATGTCTTCTGAATAGTATGTTTCATTGTTAGGGGAGTCTGTGATTTAAATTGTTTATTTCCAGCTGTATCTATTGTGGATATGATAATAAAGCCATTGAATCTTAAAGGTCCCATGTCATGCTTTTCCGGTTATTACCCGTCCCCTGTCTGCAAAGTCACAAACCCTCAAAGTACACCCTGTAGCGAGTAAAACTCTAACACAGAAAAGACCTTTCTATGCTGCCCCAGAACGCCTCGTTGGAGATTTTTCTTTTTCCATTTTTTTCTTCCTGAGTATAGTGACGTAACGCCGACCAATGGACCAATCCGCGGAGCTCCGCACACACACACACACACTCACTCAGCCTTATCTTTTCTCAGCCGCGGCTCTGCGGTTCTCCACACACACACAAACACACTCACACTCGCCTGGCTGTGAGTGTGTGTGTGTGTGTGCTCAGGCTGAGTTCCGCGGGGTCTCGCAGACCCCACGCAGCAACCAGGAAACGACACCAGTAATCCAGCTCACACTGTCCGCTCCTCGAGCCTCAAAGGGCGCAGCAGCGAGCCCCGCAACGTCCCGCCAACACGGCACCCAGACCCCACGCAGCATTCAAAATCTGCAGGAGCTCCAACAAGCCGTTTAGGACAGAGAGTGAATACACATACTATACAGAGATGCTGTATGAGAAACCGATGTGATTTTGGAACATTGAACAATGTAAATCTGTTCTAGTAGACCTCAACAATGGAATTATGATCAGTAAAAATGGCCATGACATGGGACCTTTAAGTCTTTCTGTGCATGTGAAACTTTGTATTGCAGTTTGGAGGTCTGGCTCAAGGACACAGTGGTGAGACAGACATCCAGCTGTTAAACTGCATGAAGGATGGCTGCAGGAGAAAAATGATGCTCAATAAATTATCCGCCATGGTGGACGAGGGCCAAACTCTCTATGATGGGCTTTAAATCAAGAAGCAGTCTCTGAAAAGTGAAACCTATGTGGAGGTACTGTCTAATATTCAGCAGGGGGCGACTCATCTGGTTGCAGAATTAGTCAGATTGTATTGAAGACTATGAGAAAATAAGCCTACTTGTCACTTTCCAAAGAAATATTGTTTTAGGCGACTGAAAAAAACAGCTCCTAAGTATTACGTTTATGTGTGTAGTGTGCATTAAACTCCACTTGACGCGAAATACGTCTGAGTAGAAAATGACCCTTCTTCTCATTGGATATATTACTTCAGTAAAAATAATTTCCTGATGAGTTTAAGGTCTCAATCTCTAGTTTAGGTCTTCTTCAATATAGTATCATGTTTGTTTATTAAAGGTGGGGTAGGTAAGTTTGAGAAGCCGGCTCGAGATACACTTTTTGTTATATTCCATGGAATGCTCTTAACATCCCGATAGCAATGAATATCTTAAGTGCTTTGACAAAAAATCCATAAAAAATGTCATCTGTGGAAGCTGTAGTACTGTAAAAAGCACGACCAATCATTTTAGCCGGCCCGGCTAAAATAACTGGATGGCCTACCTGCCTGTCAGCCTAACATCTGTGCACAAAATTATCTCGTGCCCTCATTGGTCATGTGCGCGTTCGTGTGTGTTGGAGGAGGGGCTCTGTAAGGAAGTGGCAGATTTTCTCCGGCTGTGTATTTTCAAATTCTAGCGCACTCGAGCTGGTTTCTCCAAAATTACCTACCCCACCTTTAAATGATGTTCCTATTGAAAGTAGAATAGACAATAAAGCTACGTATGCTTTGGGATTGTATAGAAGTCTATAAGACAATGAAACTACTTCTCCCTTGATTTATTACCTCAGTGAATATTTTCCAGATGATTTTATGTTCTCAATGTCTGTCTTCTTCAATATAACATGATTTATATATAGAAAATTATGCTTTATTGAGAGTAAAACACTTCATCACAATCCTCATTGATCTTAGCTTTGACTGTTTTAAACTTGCTAACATTAGTATTTTAACATCATTTGTTTAATTATTACAATTGCGCAATTATACATATTAAATTGTTTGTTTTATGTTCTATCGATACACTTGTGCATTTATTCCCTTTAACATCCAGCAGGGGGCGACTCTACTGGTTGAAAAAAAATAATTCATATTGTATAGAAGTCTAGGAGAAAATGGCCTAATTTCTAATTTGATTCATTATTTAAAGTGGACCTATCATGCTATATTTGAATAATATAGTGTAGGACCATACCTATATAGCTAGCTCTGGGCAGATTCAGTGAGAACAGCACCATCTACTGGCCTGGCATATGTACTACAGCGTCTCCAGCGCTTTCGAACGACAATGGCCGTGGCTGTCTCCTCCTGATTGGTGGAGTTGGCCCAATAGCCGTAGCGCCACCGTCCTGACGTCAGGACAGTGTTCAAATCTGGATCAGTTTTTATCAGATCCGTTGCAGCCCCTTTTTTAGACATTTGGGTATGGAGGAAAATAGAGAGGGTTGTGTTTTCTGACACTTGGTGAGTTCCCTGGAACACCGGGGACACATATTCATGTATAAAAGACGTACACAAGTGCATTTTGCATGATAGGTCCCCTTTAATTAAACATTTTCCAGATGAGTTTATGGTCTCAATCTCTTGTTTTAAGTCTTCTTCGGTACAGTATGATGTTCATTTAGTAAATATTGTTCACATTTAAAGTAAAATAGATGATAAGGCAAAGGAAGGTCTTGATGCAAGTACCTAATAATATAAATGTCTATATCCAGGTTAAAGTTTTATTTCCAGTTTGAATTTCCCCAGGATCTTTAGAGTCACATGGGTGTTTCTTTATTCTACGCCCAACTCACCCTCTAATGGAAGAAGTGATTCACCTTGACCTATATTGGACATTTACGAGAAAAATAATCCACCTTCCAGCGTGTGTCGGAGGAAACCCAGCAGAGTAATGAGGTGAAAGTCACGCTGTCCTTCGTCCTGTATCTCCTCACACATTTCATTATAATATTTATTACTACACGACCCTGACATTTTGTCTAACAGTGTGCATGGATTAGAATAGTGATTCAAATCTGACAAAAGGGCTATTGTGTCACCTTAGTGTAAATCTGTCCAGTCCATTTTGGTAGAATAATATATCAGAACATGTTTGCTATGATTACACCTACTGTAGAACATTGATTTAATCAGGTCCTGCCAAAGTCAATCTCCAGACATCGGATGCATTTACATTTTGTGTTACTGATCCATTAGCTGATGAAAAACTGTCAATATGAAGCATAAGTGTTTTGTTTTTGCCTTTTATCTGATAGTGGCCAAGACTTCCCAGATTCTTAACCCTCAAGAGAATAACCTGGTAAAATAAAGCTAATTTCTTTTTATTAAAGTCAGTGCTGGACGAACATTTCTGATCATTTACCTACTTTTGAGAGTTACCTATGATTTAAAAGTCATTCAAATTAATAGTAAATAATTAAATAGATTTATTTTTAAGACTAGAACAGCATCTTAATAACAATTTAAAATATGTAGTCCATCAAAATATTGTTTTTTACAAGCCAATATAACCATTTTTTGACCATAACGTAAGAAATCAATGACTTATTATGATAATTTCACACACATACAGTTTACACAGTGTTTTCATATCATCCTCTAATCCTAATATGCATTTAATTCTTCAGCTATCGTCAAAAATATTGTTGGTGACCCTGTTGTGTGATCAGCAATTTCTAGTTGATTCAACCTGTGTGCAAACTTGGAGGAATTCCCTTGAAGTGATTCTAGGATTTCGACGCAACACAAAATCCATACTGGGGGAGGCACGCGGTGATTACATGATACAATACAACAGGAGGAAAACAAACAAAGTTGTCTGTTTGGGAATATAACATCGTCTTCTGAATGAAAAATGTGTATTTATGTTGCGCTATGTAAGGAATAACACATTGTTTTCATTATAGCTGCTAAAAAAGCTTCTAATGCATGTATTTTTAAAACAAAGTTAATGGATGTATAAACCCTTTATACAACATTTTCCGAGACATTATTGGGGATTTAAAGGAAATCCAGAAATAAAACGTGCATACACAATCCCTCATACCGTATGTATTGCTTTTTACCCAATTCCCAACAATATGTATAACACATATGATGAATGTTTGCATATACATTCATATAATTGGATCATTACTCACTCATAGATATAGAACATAAATAAATATTCAAAATATGCATTTATATAATTTATAAATATTAGAAATGGAGCATTTGTGTGTGTTTTTACCTGGAAGCGTCGAAGCTGTCGTAGGATCCGACGGTGTAATGTCTGAAGAGTTTCCTCCTGTCAGCTCGGTCCGCTCGGGAATCTGCAGAAACACAGCGGCGTCAGATCAATAATCACTTCACATTCATACCCAACAACATCTATACCCAATAACAGCAGGACACGATCAATCACTGCTGTAGGGGGGAGAGAAAAGGTCCTGCAGATTAGAGAGAGTCCACTCCAGGATATAATCCCATAACACTTCAAGACATTTGAACTTTTTCTGGAGAGAATCCACCTGTCCTCATATTTGTCAGGGAACAATTTCGCCCTACATGTTTACCTTTCGCCCTCTGACGCAGCTGACCAACCTTGAGCAGCCGTTATCTCCCTTAAGGAGGGGCTACCCTGGCAAGTTGTTGTTGTTGTTACCAGTTTATGACCGGGCAACACTCGGTCAGAGATAGTTATTGTTGTGGGACACCTGGAACACATCCTTCTCGGGGTGTAGATGACCCCGAGCCTTAAGCGACAACAAATGTGATCCACTGTCCTCAGCTGTTTAGTCTATCTATTGAAGAATGTTGATTATTAAACTCTGAACTAGTTCAAACCTGGAGCTACAGGAGGGGTCTTCAGAATTGATTGTGGCATCTCAACCGTGTGGTCTACTCGTGGCCCGTGACATGTCTTGTGAATTCTCCGGCCGAAGCTCCAAATAAACCGTCAGTGTTTGCCATCAAAGCTCCAGCTCTCCATCGTGTCTCTCTCTGAGTCCTGACTCCAATTGCACTTGTGGAAGCTGTTGATAAAATGAAATATTGCCACCTTCAAAATAAATGTATTAAAACACTTCTTCCCTCTTTAGAAGTCCAACAGAAACAGAGAGACTTCAGCATTCACTTTGAGTCCTGATGACAAGTATAACTCAAATATTGACTCTCAGTTTACAGGTAGCTCTGCTTTAAGTTGCTTTCTACTTCTGTGCAGAAACCAAGATGCTCAATAACAAAAGACGACACATTACAAGAGCTGACAGCATTACCATTTGTTTAGAAGTGGGGCTGTAATTCGAAAGAGAATGTGTTGCATGAAGAAGAACAAGAAGAAGAAGAAGAATAAGTGAGTAGTGGTAGAAGTAAGTATAAGATAAATGAGATCCTTTATTTAAATAATTTCTCAATTTGCTTTCGGCCTCAATCTTCCTTTTTAGCTGCATTTAAGTCATATTTGGAGTGACATTAAACTATATTTTATCATAGATTAAAATGTCAAAAAAGACTAGATTTTATATATTAAAGTACGATAAAACACACAGTTGATGTCCCGAGTGAAAAGTCCCATCCCATGTGTGTATGTGTGTGCGCGTGTGCGTGTGTGTGTGTGTGTGTGTGTGTGCGCGTGTGCGTGTGTGTGTGTGTGTGCATGTGCGTGTGCGTGTGTGCGTGCGTGCGTGTGTGTGTGTGTGTGTGTCCTCCCCCCTCAGACTCTATCACACCAGCTGTCACACTTTCACAGAAACTCCATCTCCTCTGATCCGGCTTACATCTTGTCATCTTCGCAGGAACATTTATTTCTCTGACTTTAGTCTTTCGGAGTCAGAGGGGAGGAGGGGGGATGACCGGCTGATAAGAGATGAATTACAGAGCTGTGTGTTGTTCAAACACGAGGGGAGGGAGGGGGAGAAAGACAGGAGGGATGATGTGTGTGAGAAATAAAGAGAGAGACAGTAGTAAATCCACAACATACTCTCACTGTGCACAGAGCAACTGAGACCAGGTGGTTAATATGGTCACAGATCATGTGTGTGTGTGTGTGTGTGTGTGTGTGTGTGTGTGTGTGTGTGTGTGTGTGTGTGTGTGTGTGTGTGTGTGTGTGTGTGTGTGTGTGTGTGTGAGACTGTAAATAATAAAGGAAAGACGACTACATAACTGTGTCCTTAAATAGTTAGGAGTACAAGTCATGCATCATAATCTTATTTTATCATGTCGTGAAAAATGATGATACAGTACAAATACTTCAAGGTGTGTGTGTGTGTGTGTGTGTGTGGGGGTGTGTGTTTGAATTACATTTTTCAGTGACTATGACCATCCATAGAGTATAATTACAGTCCTCTCTCACCAACGTAGGTGTGTTTATTATGTGTGTGTCTGTGTATGTGTGTTTGAAAAGAGTGTGTGCGGAGTACATTGTCTACAGTATTTTTTCTTTTTTCTGAATGACTGTAATAACAAAACACATTTGGTCAGAGTAGAATGAATGTAGGTTTGCATGTGTGTGTGTGTGTGTGTGTGTGTGTGTGTGTGTGTGTGTGTGTGTGTGTGTGTTTGAATTACATTTTTCTAGAGTATCTTTTAAATGACCATCCATAGAGTAGAATGATAGTCCTCTCTGTAGTTGTGTGTATTATGTGTGTGTTTGTGTGTATGTGTGCTTGTCAGTGCTTGTTTGCAAAGTAGATTTTCTCTAGTGTTTTTTATTTATTGTTGGAAACAGAAACCCAAATGTGTGGCTCATACAGTATGTGTGTGTGTGTGTGTGTGTGTGTGTGTGTGTGTGTGTGTGTGTGTGTGTGTGTGTGTGTGTGTGTATGTGTGTGTGTGTGTGTGTGTGTGTGTGTGTGTGTGTGCGTGCGTGTGTGCGTACTGTAATAGGTAACTACGCTGTCACTATGGTGCATTTGACAATAAAACCGTTGAATCTTAAAGTGAAAATAAAATGTGAAATATAATTGTGTATTATAGTTTTTCCTCTCTTACAGTCTCATTAGATCGGCAGCAGTGTTTAATTACTGACATAATTAATCACCAGTCCTGAGGCCAGCTGAGGCTTTGATGCTCAGAGAATACAGCTGCACGCTTGGCTTTGTGCTACAGCCAGATGTGGGAGTCACATGATTTGGCCATTTTTAAAGAGGTAACAAAAAAACAATATAATATCTGGAAACTCTGCATGAATGACAATTGGAAACAATCAAAGTGTATCCCTTTTGTAATTCTGCACATTAACAATGAGTGGCTTCAGGGTGACGTGTTAAACAACATTAATTGAAGAGTAGATAAGTACATTAGTGACTGTCATATCTTTGTCCCCAGTGGCTCTCATCTATTTACATTTTAATTCTCACCTTCAACATGAACACCCTGTCTGCAGCGTCTCACCGACAGCTGACTTCATCTCTGTTTATTATCTTTGTGAAATAATTGCTTTTAGAAACCAGGAGGCAGTTTATATTGTACAATTAGAAAATCACACTGTGTCTTTATTTCCTTATTCCAGAGTTTTTAGACTCAACATGTTAGATTTGACCACATTTAGGCAAATAGAATATAACTGAAAGGCGTCATTATTTCTAGCTAAGGGATTGTTGAAGGCATAAAAACAGCATTTACACTTTTATGTTTTATTCAGTAATTGTTAACAGTTAAAGTGACCCTTTTTTTGCTCATTTTCAGGTTCATATTAGTATTTTGTGCGACTACTATGACAAGCCAAACAGGCTCTGTGATTGGTCAACAGCTTAAAGATATCCCGCCCCTTAGCCTCTCACTTACAAAGTGTTGTAGCGCTAGCCAATAGAAGCGCAAGTGTTACAGTAGTACATAGTGATGTCACCATGTTGAGGAAGTAAACAAAGGAGTTCATTGGAGGAGTTTCATGCACTAAAACCAATATAACACACAGGAACGGGAAAACCCCCAAAAACCATAATAGGGCCTCTTCAAAGGGAATGTTCTGTTTTTCCATATCAACCCATTTAAATGAATGAGGTTTCAAAACGTATTAGACTTTTCCTTCCTTTCTCTAAACAGTATAAAGTCATGAGTATTTAAAATGGTTCTGGAAACCTGCAGTTGTAGTCGTGAGCTTTGAGAGGCTGAGTGTTTCCTTTCAGCTCATTTACACACAGAAACACATTTACCTAGATCTGCAGCAATGGCGCCCCCTGACACTACTGTACATACTTAAGCAGTGTGTGTGTGAGTGTGTGTGTGTGTGTGTTTCCCTTACATAGCTTCTTAAGTGTTCTCGAGGGTCTGAACCTGAACCGTAACAAAGCATGTCTAAGCATCTGAGCAGGGCTTAATCCTGCTGCATCCCAGCTATTGTGTTAAAGGGATTAAAGCTAAATGTGTTTATGTTATGTGTGTGTGTAGTGTGATAGGATGAAATGGTAAAACCCTGATTTGAGAGATCATCTTCACCTTGCATATTAATGTCAACTATTTCTGATTGCAAATGGTTTTTATTATTATTTCCCTAAGATCATGATGTTCTCTTCAGACACTAACTATTATTATAATCACATGTGGACAGCTTATTTTATTGTACTTTATTTTACTTTCATGGCAGATTTGTGTTAATATAATAGGCAAACTACCTCTACCTCTAAAAATGGAAATGATTTTGGCATAAATGTATTTCTCAGTGGCCTGCTATTTCAGCTGCATGCAAGCCATTCACTTCCACTGTCTAATTGCATCACACACACACACACACACACACACACACACACACACACACACACACACACACACACAAACACACACACACACACACACACACACACACACACACACACACACACACACACACGCACACACACACACACACACACACGGCCCGGGGTTTTGGCCGAGGCTGCCCTTGATTGGGTCTTTGCAATCCGCCATACTGTGCTCCCAATTTCTGACAGACTTTCTCTGCAGGCAGACCTCGGGGCAGTTTGAAAGTGGCTCAGTGTGAGGACCCCGCGGTGCCACTGGCCCTGGGTCAGGCTCGGAAAATAAGCCACCCAGAAAAAGTCAAACAGCGAGAGAGAGAGTACAAGTTACTCCCCATCTGCCTCTATCCTCGCTGACACACTCCTGAGAGCAGGAGAGAATAGGTGTATCGGTGTGTGTGTGTGTGTGTGTGTGTGTGTGTGTGTGTGTGTGTGTGTCAATAATTAAACACTGTCAGAGAATAGAAAAATCTGAGGAAGTACAAAGTTGTATTACAAGCATGGTTTAAAAATGTATTCCATTGCAAAAACTAGCTACCTATAAAAACTAAGATTACTTCCTCTTACTTTGGGATGACCTCAAAATGAAATACAAAGCAAATAAAAATAAGAAATAGGATGTCTTTACTGTAAAAAGGACATATTCTGCTCATTTTCAGGTTCATATAGAGAGGCGAAGTCCCGCCCATCTACTTCCGACCCATGGGACCTTATTTCGGAAAAATTATGTATTGAAGTCAATGGGGAGAGAAAGATTATCTTTCGACCTCGTTTGAATTGTGCCATGAATTACACATATGATGTTTGTCAATCTTAAACAATAATTTCCATGCCAAAAAGTCACAGTTTGTCGTTAAACTGTTGAAATATAAGACTATGAAAAATACGCAACTAAAAAGACTACATATCCCAGAGTCGCGTAAGTGAGCACGTTAGTTAGCATTACAGCCTTAGCCTTGTCATTTGAATTAGCCTTAACATGAAGTAACATTAAGTAACCCAACATGTAAGAGTAGTAGTCATATTTCGTGAACCCTTTGAAGAGTACTGTCACACCGGTGTGATCATTCTATAATACACCTTTAAGCCCGGATGCCCCCGGGGAGACATGCTAACACTAACGCTACATTAGCATCGGCGATCTTTTCTACTTCATGCTATCTGCACAAATGTTTAACATTGAACATTAAAAAGATCAGGCAGTTCAGAGAGAATCGAAGGCAGGCAGGCAGGCAGGCAGGCAGGCAGGCAGGCAGGCAGGCAGGCAGGCAGGCAGCTTTGCATGACATTCTTCTAGACGTGTTTCATTGTGGTGATAGTGAGGGTAGTCAATCCCTTGTTTGGCAAGACAGTAGTGACGGCCATCTTGGTGACGTGTGTTGTTGTGCGAGACCAGAGATGTAGTTCATTGAGCGGTTTCACACAAAAAAAGTCTTACTTCAAAGTTTTACGGCAAAACATTTTTTTTTTTACTTGCAAAATTATCTTTTAAATTGACAAACATCATATGTGTAATTCGTGGCACAATTCAAACGGGATCGAAAGATAACTTTTCTCTCGCTATTGACTTCAATACATAATTGGTCCCCCAGAAAGGGAGGGACTTCGCCTCTCTATAAGTATGTAGTGTCTCTCCTGGGACATGTCTCCATGCTTTAATGTTCAAAAAGCTCTTTATTTTTCTCATACTGCCTGTACCTCTTTTCACCCTCTGTCTGAAACCAGAGCCCAGTCTGCTCCGATTGGTTAGCTGGCCAGCTCTGTTGTGATTCGTCAACCGCTCAGAGATGTCCCGCCCCTTAGTTTATCACGTACAATGTGTTGAGCGCTATATATATATATATGAAAATCAAAAAGCATTAATTGTAACATTGAATTTTTTAAGGAAATGATCCAGTAATGATTACATCTTTTTTTTATGTAACTGTAAGGCTAATATGTTTGCCTCCTGATTACATAATCCCGTCACATGTAATCCGTTACTTCCCCAAGCCTGGATAGAAGTAGGAGGGTAGGACATATGAAGTAAATATTTAAAAGGAGACATATACTGACACACACTGCAGAAGAAAAAAAAAGATGCCGACAGCAGCAAAGAGGGATTGCAAAGACAAGAAGAATAAATGTTTACGGGGGACGGAGCATGGCGTGATATGTTCATTAGCTTTCACCCAGTGGACATCAGAGCACAGCTGAGTTAGCAGGGCAACGTAGCGCTTAGCTTTGTGCAGGAAGCCTGGGGAGACGGAAAGAGACCGGAGACGAGCAGACAGAGTGGAAGAGACACATGCAGAACATGCTCTGCAGGGAAAGAGGCCATCACCAAGCCTCAGGAAGGGTTAGCGCTCAGCGGTTAGGGTTAGCATCTCTGGCTCTACACAAAGCTGGAGCTATGGTTGAAGAAATATGGGCTGTTCCTAACCACTTTTACTGTACGTCAGTGGAAAGGGTCATGGGGTTGAGGAAAGAAGTGAAGGAGAGTTCATCAGGATTGAGGAAAAGACACTAGGAAAAGTCCTTATGATCAGAAGGCAGTAAATATAATTGATCTAAGTAACTACCTCAATTATTATCGTGGACAAAATCCTTCCTGTTCGGCTTTCAAAATAACCTGGTAGTAAAGTCAAGGTCTTAATGTTTTATTTACACATTAAGAAGGCTTAACATAGCCTACATGTTTCTGACATTAAACGTGTGCTCAGTGATTTCTCAGTGAATAATGCAGAGGTTGTGAGTCTGCAGAGTGTGTGAGGATGTTCTTCCTCTGCATCTTCATCAGAAACGCTAATCACTGCGCCTCAGGAAGGGTTAGCGGTTAGCTTTAGCATCTCTGGCTCTACACAAAGCTGGAGCTATGGTTGAAGAAATATGGACCACTGTTACTGTACGTCAGTGGAAAGGGTCATGGGGTTAAGGAAAGAAGTGAAGGAGACACTAGGAAAAGTCATTATGATCAGACGGAGGATGTAATATATACTTTTTGCACTACTTTTTATTTTGTATTTTGTATTTTATTGTATATGTTGCATTGTTGGAGGAGCTCAGGTCAGAATAATTTCATTGCCATTTCTACACTGTAGCTCTGTGCATATGACAATACAACCTTTGAATCTTTGAAACCGAGTCTAATGTGGGGAAACTAGAATCTTCTGTAGATGCTGCAGAGAATTGTTGGACAGCATTATCTCTAAAGGACGGTCCAGTGTATCCTACAAGTGATAATAAAGGAAGCATTGAATCTCCCTTCCTCAGTCAGGAACCTTCCTGAGAGAAAAACCATTCAGTAAACTCTGTGAAACGCTTTTTGATTATTTCACAGTAATCAGAGTAGCATTCATACTTTGCATTTTGGTTAGCATTTTTAGAAATTGTAGTATAAGATGGAAAATGCTTCCTAAACATCATAACTTACATAATCTGCGTTTGTCGGTCATGATTAGTAGTTTCCTTGAAGTGTATCACCCTAGTGTTATCTCCTTTATATTACATTACATATCATTTAGCTGATGCTTTTATGCAAAGCGACGTACACTAAGTGCTAAAACCATAAATAATCAAATTCCGAACAACATGGAAAGTGCAGATATATTCACTTCAAACAAGATCATACCATAGTAAGTGCTGTTGACTGCAATGATGACTTTATTGCCAAGGTACAGTCGAAATAGATGCGTTTTCAGTTTACGGCAGAACATATGCAGAGTTTCTGCCGTCAATGCCTCTCCTATCCTAAACTAAAGGAGACAATAAAGGAAGCTCCTTTCCTATCATTTAGAGCAGCGGTTCCCAACCTGTGGGGACGCATTGCAAGTGGGCCGCCAAATAATTAGCAAAACATTATGATTTGTGTGGAAACATTTAATTATTAAGAATTGTTTTTATTTGAACCTCTTTTCCTTTCTCTTTCTTGATCCTCCTTAGCAACGGTCATTACAGTCCTTGACAGCGGTCTGTTCTACTGGATTTACAACGTGTCACATGTTCTGAACTGACCAATCAGAACTTTATTTAGCCTCCGTATTGTTTATGGTTGAATGTGGGGCGCACATTTTTTTTTGATTCTTAAAGGTAGGGTAGGTAAGAATGGAGAAACCAGCTCGAGTGCGCTAGAATTTGAAAGTACGCAGCCGAAAACAATCTGCCCCTTCCTTCAGACTTCCTTACAGAGCCCCTCCTCCAACACACACAAACGCGCACATGACCAATGAGGGCACGAGATAAGTTTGTGCACGAGATGGAAGGCTGACAGGCAGGTAGGCCATCCAGTTATTTTAGCCGGGCCGGCTCAGATGATTGGTCGTGCTTTTCACAGCGCCACAGCTTCCACAGATGAATTTATTTTATATATTTATTGTCAAAGCATTTCATGTATTCATTGCTATCGGGGTGTTAAGATCATATGGAATATAACAAAAAGTGTTTCTGAAGTGAATTACCTACCCCACCTTTAAGTGGGCCCTGAGTTGAAAAAGGTTGGGAACCGCTGATCTAGAGAATCCAAACAGCTCTTATCATGGCGGGCACTTAGAGACTTCTGGGTCATTTCACTGTGTGAGGAAAACTGTGAGATGTCAACAGTGTGTGTCCTACATGAGTTGATGTCCCAGCTCTAACACACACAGAGTGAGAGATCGACTTACAGCTCCTCTCGTCGGAGGTCTTGGCCGGGACCTCCTCCACACAGTCGGCTGGAAACCATCCCATCTGACCTCTGGCGCTGCCCTCCCAGAACCCCCCCTCTCCGATGCTCAGAACTGGAGGAGAGAGAGAGAGAGAGAAATTAGATCACATGCTATACTCAGTTATCCACTTTTCAAATAGCTATATTGTTGGAAAATCAACGTATTATTCATTGCAATATTGCACAGCTATTTATTTAAGCTAATGATATTTTAATTATTTCAATGATTATTTCATGGCTTCATCGTTCCAACAAATGGAAATATTCAAGATGTCCTCCGCATCCATTTATACACATTTGATCAATATATTGGTTGAAAAAACGTGGCTGAATCGAATGGCTAATGTGTTTTTTAAGTATAACAATTTGCTCACTTCATCATAATTGTCCTGCTGTTATTGTTCTTGATTAACAACCTAGGAGCAATTTGCAATAAAATAAATAAGCAGTACTGTATGTGCGACGGCAGTAATTAGAAATAAGCACAGTTATTATCGTGGACAAAATCCTTCCTGTTGTGTTTTAAAAATAACCTGGTAGTTAAGTAAAGGTCTTAATGTTTTATTTACACATTAAGACGGCTTAACATACATGTTTCTGACATGAAGCGAGTGCTCAGTGATTTCTCAGTGAATTATGCAGAGTGTGTGAGTCTGCAGTGTGTGTGTGTGTGTGTGTGTGTGTGTGTGTGTGTGTGTGTGTGTGTGTGTGTGTGTGTGTGTGTGAGTCCGCAGAGTGTGTGAGGATGTTCTTCCTCTGCAACTTTAGAGTCATTTTCATCAGAAAAGCTAATTTACTGTCAGATTTTCACACACAATTATGAAATAAACAGCGAAATCAGTGGCTCTTATTTGCCTTAAGATTTTAGTATTCATCAGTCATCCTGAAAGCTGAGGTATCTTAATATCTCTGGTTGCTGTCAGTGATCAATGTAACTAAGCACATTTAATAATGTTTCACTGAGTGAGTATTTCAGTGTTATGTACTTTATACTCTCCTCTAAAATATTTACTACAATTATGAATTCCACATTAGAAGCAGTTCATGCATACTAAACTTTGTTGCACTACATTTGTTTAACTGTATGTATTAAATGTTACTTTGAGATAAAATGTATCCAAAATAAATTCTATGTAGGCTATCTAGCAGGCTATAAAGTCGGTACAATTAGCCCTTTAATAACGCTCATTGCACAAATAATCATAATCCAATAACATCATTTAAGTTTTTCTGAAATGGATCGTTCTGCTTATTGAGAACTGTTTCATTTTGATACTTTGAGATTATTTTGATCCTAAGAATTAACTAAACCGTTGAGTGACGGACTTTTACTTTTTCTCTCAGTGTTGTTATCAATGTCACTTCATTCAGTTAACAGACTAACACTGGCTTTATTGTACTTCTGCTATAGATCGCTCAGTCATTAAGAAACCAGGACAACAAATGAAACAGCGTATGACCTTTGACCCTGTCGTTCTTATTTTTGGGGAAAATCTAATAAATAATACTAAACCGTTTAGTGCAGGACTTTTACTTTCAGCAGTTTTTTCTCTCAGTGTTGTTGACAATTTCACTTCATTCAGTTAACATACTAACACTGGCTTTATTGAACTTATTGTAATTGTACCTTACTTGTATACTGTCTATAGCACATGTGTCAAACTCAAGGCCCGGGGGCCAAATCAGGCCCTTGGTGGATTTCATTTCGGCCCGCAGGATCATTTTTAATTACTAATTACGCCGGTATATTGCACCTTCACTCAACCCTGAGGGTCTCCTCAGCTCAGAGCCTGACCCCAAACATTGATGAACTTGCACCCAAGATGAGATGCCAAGTATCTGGCTTGAACTAGCATCACAGAGCAGCACACTGAGTTTCAATGGATGTTTCCTTCTGCACTTTTTCTCTCACGACAACAGGGCATGTTTGGTTTTTCTTTGAGGGAAATAGTTTTTTTTAAGCTGTGGTTGGCCTGTGGAGAAATGTAATCATAAGAAATGACCCCGGAAAAGCTGCAGATAGAGCCATAAGAAATGAATGCAACTGATTATTTAATGTTTAATGTGAGTTTTTATAGGCAATAATTTAAGCTTTGTTAGTTCCAGGTTTAATATGTGCAATAAGTTCATTTCAATAAGTTCTGCAATAAACATTGAACCAGTCCGGCCCTCGACTAGCACCCATTTTTTTATTTTGGCCCACTGTGTATTTGAGTTTGACACCCCTGGTCTATAGTCATCATTATTTTGTTGTATGTATTTATTTTTGTACTTATATTTATATATATTTTAATATTTTATTTGTATGCCCACTTATTTATTAATCTTTTTCTCGTATGGTTGTCTATTCATTGGGGAATACCACCTGGAGGGGGAGGGGGGGGTTTGCAACTTTTTGTCATAAATGTTGGACATACTGTATTTGTGAAAAACTGAAAAATAAAGTTGTAAAAAAAAGAATAATAAAAGAAAGCAGGACAACAAATGAAACAGCGTCTGACCTTTGACCCTGTCGCTCTTGTAGAGGGTTAGTTCTCCCTCGCCCTGGGCGATGTACGGACGGACCACAACGAAATGTCTTCCAGGAACCGCGCTGTACAGCTTCCTCCGGCTGCCCCCCCCCCTCGCCGTGACTGCTGGGACTGAAGGAAAACACCAGCAGTTAGAAAACAAACACAGTCAGAAAGTATCATTCACATTTAAGGGGAAGTGTGATGGAAACTTCTGAAGCAATGGAGACACAGAGGAGAGCAGGAACTTTGATGGCAAACACTGATGGTTTATTTGGAGCTTCGGCCGGAGGATTCACAAGACATGTTCTGAAGATCTCTACCCCAGACCCATGTGTTTAGCTAGTTCTGAGAGAAGAATCAACACTGTGCATAACAGGATAAAACCATAACACCTCTATCAGCTGACGCCAACAGGCAGGAAGAGGGAGACAAAACACTGAGAGCACAGCAGCCCAAGGTTGGGCAGTACAAACTGATAAACTGGGTCAAAGTTATGGGCCCAGGAAAATATTTCCCCAACAGGAACTATAATACAAACACCTGCTTAGTCCTGCAGGCAAGGCACGTTTCGAAACTCATGAAGTCTCAGTGTTGGGTGTTATTCTACAGATTTCTTACGCACACACACACGAACACACACACACACACACACACACACACGCACGCACGCACGCACGCACGCACGCACTCACACACACACACACCACACACACACACACACACACACCACACACACACACACACACACACACACACACACACACACACACACACACACACACACACACACACACACACACACACACACACACACACACACACACACACACACACACACACACAGCAATTATGCAGAGGAGAATCCAGAGGCCAGCAGACACGTGTCTTGCAGGAGTAACTGGGGCAAGATGTGACCCTCAGAGCTGCAAAGGATTCTGGGTAAGAGTCAGGATGCTCTAAAGACCACACAGGGGGGTGGAAGACGTTTTTAAGATGTATATAATACTGATGTAACAAGTACAAGTCCTGCATCCAAAACCGTACTTGTATTGGCATCACAAATACACTTAAAGAACTTAAAGTAAAAGATTCTGTGTATATGTTATTTTAAGTATGAGTACATTGGATGCAGGCTGTATTTACATGTCTGTGTGTAACATTTGATAATATAAAGCTGCATCAGAACTGAAGTGGAGGAACCTGACGTGAGGAAGTAGCGCCACTTAGTGGACAACATCCATAATAACACTTTCCACAGAAGAAGGAAAACAAAGGCCGTTTTTAATCAACAGTTAATTTATATATATATTTTTAGAACAAAACAAAATCAAAACATTGCACAGATAAAATTGCTGGGGGTTTAAAAAAAGAGTGGATATTTTTCATCTGATTCTTTTCGTTTGTTAAAGTTTTTTTTCTGTAAGTGAGCAGCTTATCTGTTTATTTTAGATATGAAACCTGCAAGATGTTGAACTTTAGCTGTTCATAAATACATTTTTAAAAGGTGACTCGAAGCATGAAGCTAAAGGTCTTCACACACGTAAAAAAGTCGATTTAAAGTCGAGCCACAAGGACAGCATTTGAGGTCATTCAGTGGTAAAAAATCCATCTTCAATGTAAGCTTAAATCAGATAGCATAAACCCTCAACAAGTTAAAAACCATTTTCCTCTTTTGGAAACGTTCACACTTAATTTAAGTAATGCATGGAGACAAGAAGAGCCGCAGATGAAGCCACAGCTTGGATACAAAGCATCAGATTAAAGAGGAAGGAGTAAATGGAGAGCAGGAGCGAGGGAAGGAGGTGAGGAAACAGGAAGTGGGTCACCTTGTCCTGCTTCCTCTCCTCAAACCTCACATGCCTTCGGAGAGCTAACCCCATTCAGGAGAGGCACACGTTACAGACAGAGAAAACGCTCAAAACTGCAATCAAAATACTCACTGAGACGAAATACTGTAAACACAGCGGGTTAAAAGAAACTGTGTTTGATGGCTGACAAAAACATGAAGGTAAAACAGATTTAAGGAAGGATTTATACTCATGGAAATATCCAGTAGTGAATATAAAGTACATTTAGTCAAGTACAGATGTGGGAGAAGTACTCAGATCTTGTACTTGAGTAAAAGTAGAAGTACTCAGATCTTGTATTTGAGTAAAAGTAGAAGTACTCAGATCTTGTACTTGAGTAAAAGTAGAAGTACTCAGATCTTGTATTTGAGTAAAAGTAGAAGTACTCAGATCTTGTACTTGAGTAAAAGTAGAAGTACTTAGATCTTGTATTTGAGTAAAAGTACTCAGATGTTGTACTTGAGTAAAAGTAGAAGTACTCAGATCTTGTACTTGAGTAAAAGTAGAAGTACTCAGATCTTGTACTTGAGTAAAAGTAGAAGTACTCAGATCTTGTACTTGAGTAAAAGTACTCAGATGTTGTATTTGAGTAGAAGTACTCAGATCTTGTACTTGAGTAAAAGTAGAAGTACTCAGATCTTGTATTTGAGTAAAAGTACTCAGATGTTGTATTTGAGTAGAAGTACTCAGATCTTGTACTTGAGTAAAAGTGGAAGTACTCAGATCTTGTACTTGAGTAAAAGTAGAAGTACTCAGATCTTGTTCTTGAGTAAAAGTATAAGTACTCAGATTTTGTACTTGATTAAAAGTAGAAGTACTCAGATCGTGTATTTGAGTAAAAGTACTCAGATGTTGTATTTGAGTAGAAGTACTCAGATCTTGTTCTTGAGTAAAAGTAGAAGTACTCAGATCTTGTACTTGAGTAAAAGTAGAAGTACTCAGATCTTGTACTTGAGTAAAAGTAGAAGTACTCAGATCTTGTACTTGAGTAAAAGTAGAAGTACTCAGATCTTGTACTTGAGTAAAAGTACTCAGATGTTGTATTTGAGTAAAAATACTCAGATCTTGTACTTGATTAAAAGTGGAAGTACTCAGATCTAGTACTTGAGTAAAGGAAGAAGTACTCAGATCTTGTACTTGAGTAAAAGTAGAAGTACCAGAGTGTAGGAATACTCTGTTACAGTAAAAGTCCTGCATTCAAAATGTTCCTCAAGTAAAAGTAGAAAAGTATTCTCATCAAAATATAGTTAAAGTAGCGACAGTAAAAGTAGTCATTGTGCAGATTGGTCCATTTCAGAATAATATATCTGATATGTTTTATAATGATTGATCATGAAAGTGTTCTCAAAGCTGGTAAAGGTGCAGCTAGTTTGAATGACTTTGTATACTGCAGGGTAGCTTGTGAATTTACTCCAGGTGGAACTAAAGTCTGATTTAACACTTGATTAGATTTCACATCATTCATCCACATCTGTAAAGTATCTGCATTAAATGTCAAACATTATCCCAAATTGTTTTAATAGAGAATTCTGTAATGTTAATCAAGATAATCTGATCAGCTGTAATTGTGATTGTCTGCCTCATTTTTATGATACTACACGTTTTGGATAACTTTAAAAAAATGATTCTCTCGAATATAAATTAATTACATAGTTTTGATGTGAACATAGTTTTTATCAGCGTTTAGAAGAAGAAGAAGAAGAAGATTGAACTTATTGTCATTACGTAGTACAGGTACTATGTAACGAAACAGTTTCTCTGCATTTGACCCATCCTAGTGTTAGGAGCAGTGGGCTGCCATTATGTACGGCGCCCGGGGATAGGGTGTGCTTGTATTGTGAAATTGTAAAACAAGCTAAGAATTGTCCCCCCATACTGCCTTTTTTACTCATAAAAAGTGTATTGTCCGTGGTCATCCCTCGCTGCTGTGGGTCTTTTCTAAATCTGAAGTGTTGGGATGATGATGTGGGAGAAACACTTCCTAACAAGCCACTTCAGCCATGTTTTCCCTCATGCTTTTTTTTCATTTATTTTTTGGCAATTACCCAGGTGGCTTTGAGGTGCTAATTAGACAGTGTTGATTAAAACCAGCTGTGCATAATTTGGGCTATTATTGGATGATCACCCGAGACGTGGAGGGCGAAGGAAAGAGAGGAAGAGAGATCAGCGTTTCACTGCAGATACAGTACCATCAGCCGCTAATCATGTCATACGTGCACTCACAAAGGAGAGGGGACATGACAGCAATTACACCTGGTTTCAAAAAGCAATCGGCATGTGGATTTGTTTTTTTGCTCAGGATAAACTCATGTTAATTCACACGTAAATGCATGTCAAGTAAAATGCATTGGCCCTGGATCTTTGCCAGGTATAAAGACACAGATAGAGAAGTTAATTTATTAAGTAGTTTTTTACTTTTCATGGAGTAATTGTCAGTGCAATATAAACACTTTTACTTCAGTAAAGGATCTGAAGACTTATCTTATCTGCACCACTGATATTCTGCTATTTGGGAATCATGTACACCCCTAACCTCCAGCATCATATTCAGTGTTTTTTGATGTCCTGTGCTTTCTCTCTTCAGGGGCGAGTGCTCTTCCGTTTTTTTACTCGAAAAAGTCAAATAAGTGTCAGTCTTAAAGGGGACATATTATTCTCATCTTCAGTTTCATATCACTATGTAGTGTCTCTCCTGTGACATGTCTCCATGCTTTAATGTTCAAAAAGCTCTTTATTTTTCTCACACTGCCTGTGCTGCAGCACCTCTTTGGCTTTTTGGGGTTTTCCCTTTCCTGTAGTGTGTTCTAGGTTTTAGCGCATGTTAATGGTCTGCAAAGGCTAAAATCCCTGTGTTCCCTCCAGAGGGAGTTTCTCTCCCACACACTGCCCCCCCCCCCCCTGCCTGAAACGCCTCCATTGGACTCCTGTGTTTACTTCCATAAAATAGTTGACATCACTATGTAATACTCACGCTCCTATTGGCTGGCGCTCCAACACATTGTATGTGATTTGTTGTGACCCTTGACCAAACACAACAGAGCCGGCCAGCTAACCAATCAGAGCAGACTGGGCTCTGGTTTCAGACAGAGGGTGAAAAGAGGTGCTGCAGCACAGGCAGTATGAGAAAAATAAAGAGCTTTTTGAACATTAAAGCATGGAGACATGTCACAGTAGAGACACTAAATACTGATATACACCTGGACATCAGCAGGAGAGGACTCTTTAAAGTAGAAACTCTACATACTGATATACACCTGAACATCAGCAGGAGAGGACTCTTTAAAGTAGAGACACTACATACTGATATACACCTGAAGATCAGCAGGAGAGGACTCTTTAAAGTAGAGACACTACATACTGATATATACCTGAACATCAGCAGGAGAGGACTCTTTAAAGTAGAGACACTACATACTGATATACACCTGAACATCAGCAGGAGAGGACTCTTTAAAGTAGAGACACTACATACTGATATACACCTGAACATCAGCAGGAGAGGACTCTTTAAAGTAGAGACACTACATACTGATATACACCTGAACATCAGCAGGAGAGGACTCTTTAAAGTAGAGACACTACATACTGATATCAATTATCGTTTTTTTATTGTTAAAAGTTCAACTGCTGCGAGTCTTCAATATAAAAAACTCTGCAGAGATCCAGAACCTTGTTCAGGTTTCATGATATGAATGTCAGAGGCTTGTGAAAACAATGTGAAGACAGCGCTGGTGTGTCCTCACGCCGGACATATTTCTCACCACGTCAAGCTGCTAGGCCGTTGCCATGACATCCTGACTGACAGCTGTCACTGTGTGTGTGTTGGTGTGTGCTGTGTGTATGTGTGTGTGTGTGTGTGTGTGTGTGTGTGTGTGTGTGTGTGTGTGTGTGTGTGTGTGTGTGTGTGTGTGTGAGGGTGTGTGTGGGTGTGTGGGCTGACATGTGTGATGCATTGTAACAAATGACATGTCAAGTGGGAGCAGGGGGGGATGCCACGGAGACATCGTTGTCATGTGTAGGCGAAGGTTGGATGAAGAGGGGGAAGGGGATGATGGGAAGGAGAGAAATGAGGAAGACGAGATAAATCTAACGCAACGAGAGGAAGAAGAGCGGGAGGAAGAATGTTTTAAAGGGAAGCGTGGAAGAGATCACACTTAGTAAATCAAAACATGAGCAACAGCATGATGGTGCCATCTGATCTGTTTATAGCAAGGTCCTTTCTGCATTTATTAAATATGAATCAGACTAATTTAAAACATAATTGTAATTAAATGTCGTTCAACAGATAAGAGAAGTTACTGATCCTTAATTGGGAAATAATTTTGTTCCGGCAGCATGTAAACAAGTTCATATAATAAAATAACTAATAAACATACAGTATATCGTAAATTAAATAATTAAATCTGACGCAAAGAGAGGAAGAAGAGCGGGAGGAAGAGTGTCTTAAAGGGAAGCGAGGAAGAGATCACACTTAGAAACACCAAAACATGAGCAACACATTTAAGGTGCCATGTCAACTGGTTTATAGCAAGGTCATTTCTGCATTTATTAAATATTAGTCACACTCGTTTAAAAAATACTTGTAATTAAATATTGTTCAACAGATCAGATACGTTACTGATCCTTAATTTGGAAATTATTTACAATAGATATATCTCCAGACTCCCATCCGAAGCAATATTATTGGAATATTCTGTAAATAAACAGCTTCAAACTTTCTTGAATGCACATTTTCTTTTTTTGTTCGATGGATTTTGATCTTGCAATAATTCCATTACAGCAGATGGAGATTAGGATGGCCGCCGTGTCTCTAGCTCCTCTCCAACTTTGCATTTTTTGTTGCATTGTTCGAGGGACTTAAGATTTTCATTGCCATATCTACACTGCAGCATCTGTGTATATGACAATAAAGCCCTTGAACTTAAGCCAACTATAGTTGTGTTCTGTAAATTGTTTCTGCTCATGATAATAGGAATCTTTAGGCAGTGGCGGACTGGGACTTAAAATCAGCCCGGGACTCCCGACCGGCCCACTTCGGTACCGCAAGTAAATACCGCTAGTAAATTGTCAACGGGGGTGGGGGGGGGTGCTAGTGACTTATCCGACCAGCCCACCTCAGTACCGCAAGTAAATACCGCTAGTAAATTGTCAACGGGGGTGGGGGGGGGGTGCTAGTGACTTATCCGACCAGCCCACCTCAGTACCGCAAGTAAATACCCCTAGTAAATTGTCGACGGGGGGTGCTAGTGACTTATCCGACCGGCCCACATCGTCCGACCGGCCCACTTCAGTACTGGCCCATCGGGATTCGTCCCGAACGTCCCGATGGCCAGTCCGCCACTGTCTTTAGGTCATCTTTAGGTTATTGATTCGTAAAAAGTTATAATAACAGATTACCTCTGAGTAATTGGCCTCATTGGGTTTTAATAAAGTATTTTTAAATCATTGCAGAACAACCTCTCTGAACTTAAAAATGTGGTGTACCACAAGGGTCAATCTCAGGCCTATTGTTATTTTCCTTCTATATAATGATACATGTGCCTCAGTAGATAACTGTAGAGCCATTCTTCATTCTTATATCTGAAAAACAACTAGAAAATGATTGAAAGCGCTTATTAGAACATCCACAAATACTAGATTTGTTTTTTCTTTTGTCAGAGCATATTTCTTATCGATTGCTGTCGAGATGTAAGGAGGATAAAAAACCTCTTATTAAATAAATTGCCTGCCTCGCTTTAATGGGTTTTAAATGAGAGCAGTTATCCATCCATTTTGCCTCAGGACATATAAAGGTCTTTACCTGAATGTCCTCTGCAAAGCCAGTATGTCATTATGAATTATAGTGCACATGTGCTACACTTCCTTAGGGCTATATTCATATTTAGCGAAAATAAATCCTGTGAAAAGACCCAAACCAGCAATGTGTTTGTCCTTCTCCCAACAGTTCGAAACAAAGAGACTACTTTCACAACTTAATGTATATTTATGTCTTTATTTTTATTAATATTTATGAGTATAATGTCTGCACTTAGGACTGCCACTAGGTACATTTTAGATGTTTTAATGTAAAACAATTTTTGGTGAGTGTTGTTTTTTTGTCAGTGGCACAGACAAATTACCATTTTATGTCAATTTAATGAACATAACGTTATCTCAATCTGAATCTGAACTTGATAATGGATTATAATACTAAGTAGGTACACTTCCTGTCTGTTTAGGTCATTTAACATCATTTTAAATTAAGATAAAAATGCTCCTTTAGACAAAAATCATGTTTTTGTTTCAAGGAGAAAAGTATAAACTGATTATGAACTTGATTAAATAAATGTCTCTTGGTGGAGTTCATTACATTACATTACATGCTACTTGTTAGACGCTTTTATCCAAAGCGACTTACATACTCAATACTGTGGGCAATCCCCACAGGAGCAATTTGGGGTGAAGTGTCTTGCCCAGGGACGCAACGACATGCTGACTGCAGTGGGGTTTGAACCTGTGCTCCCCTGATCCGAACACCAACGCACTAGTCCACTGCGCCACACGCCTCCAACATCATTAAAAGGTCATTATTTTCCTGGTTTCTACAACTGGGTCAAAAGGAGCTGTGCTTCAAATGTCCCCGATAACTAGCACTGTAAGGCAAAAGGCCAAAAGGGTCACGAGCTTCAGACCTACTTTATTAGTAATTTAGCGTTTTGCAAGTCTTACTCTTGTATTGTTAGTTGTCCTTTTCTAGAGAACTATACCTGCCCTCCCGAAGCAGAAATGTTAATTTTTTGACAGGTGGATTAAAAGATAAATTGATGGATAAACTTATATCAAGGGTGTAAAAATGTTGGTTCACTTTCTTGTTATACTGTTTGTTTCAAAAACCAAGATGGCGATGGCAAAAAGGCCCAACTGCATTCTACAAACCAATGGGTGATGTAAAAACACTCATATTGGATGCTACCTCGTGAATAATCAGATATATTGATAAGTAAAAACTCAGTTCCTTGCAGACCCGGGTTGCGGTCGAATAGTCCATTTAGCTTAGGAACCTTCCTAACAGAGTGAAATGACCCGGAAGTCCCTCAGTGGCAGCCATGATAAGTGCTGTTCGAATTCTCTAGATCAGGGGTTTTCAAAGTGTGGGAAGGTGAGCCTCCCCTCAGAGAACATAAGAACAGCGGCGCCCCCCCTCCCAATTATTATTGCTATTATTATTATTATTGTTGTTGTTGCTATAATGCAGGGGTATTCAATTGCATTTCAAAGAGGTCCAGTAAGAGAAAATGAAGACTGTTTCTCTCCTCTTGTCTCGTCTCTGTGTGTGTGTTTGAATCTATCGTGCTGACTCACTGAGTGCACCGATATGATTGGCTGAGTAGCATCACCTCCTTAAAACATTAAACAATAACTTTTTAAAACATTTTTATCTTTATGTTTTAAACATGTTGTATAAAACTCCCCCACTACTTGGACTATTCCTTGCACCCCTCTAGAATAAGCCCGAATGGTCTCAACTTATAACAAGATCGCAAGGACACTGGTAGCGATCGGACAATTGAGTGTTGTTCAGTGTGTTGTGGAACATGCGTGTGCGTGCATGAAAATATACCACACACCCAATTACAATAGCATGTTCAATTCACTACCATGGAAGTTAATAAAGTTAATAAAGTTGGAACAGCCTGTGGACAGCCGTTCTTCCTTGCATGTCAGTCGCCGACACCTTCTTACAGAGGACAGGCAAATCTAGCTGCAGCACGACCCGTATATTTTCGCACGGTGTTCTCAACACATATATATTTTTTTAAATTTACATTTTCAACATCGTGGATAAATCCTTATATGCTCCCGGCAACACACTGAACGTCAACTTTGCCTCCTTATTACACTCACCCCTACTTTAGTGGGAACAATGAGTCTGCGTCTTTGATGCACACAGGAATAAACGCAGATCATCCTCTGGCTGCAGCCTTCACCGGCACTTGCTTTTGATCAAAGTCAATGCGGAAAACCTGCACTCACACAGGTAGGTGGAGGTGAAGGGAATGAGCACTTTTACAGCCTTTTTGGCGAGGTGGGGGAACCCACAGTCTCCACAGACAGCCAAAAGTGTGCAAGTGTCACTTTACTCGTCTTTTTCTCGTTGTTCTTTTTCTCAAGCTGCGCCTCCCCTGAAGCTCTCTGGCGCCCCCCAGGGGAGGCGCGCCTCACACTTTGAAAACCGCTGCTCTAGATGAAAGGAAAGGAGGTTTCAAACTTCCTTTATAACCTCCTTTAGCTTAGGAACCACTGGACCTCCCTAACCGAAAGGAGAGGAGAAAATTCTGCCCCACAATGCCTTGCAGCCGCAGCATTTGCCGTCACACAACATTCGTCCGTTCACGGAAACAACCGATTATGACCGAGAAATGATATCATGAAAGTTACGGTGCTTATTAAGCATTTTAAAACGTATGTGGTAAGTTGCCAAAGTGCTTTGTTTTGAACGTTCATCAGTATTATAATCAAAAAGAGAAATATGAACGTTAGTTTTTACTGAAATGATCAAATAAAGTCAACATTTCACAGTCTTTACTGAGCTGTGTGGGGTTTGTTCAACTTTTAAAAGATGTTTGAATGGTGATATACACAGTGATAGATGTTGAGGACTAACGTTTATAATAAATACATTTGTATTGATTTTAAGATCTTTTCATACAATCATACGTATTGGGATCATTTGTATTAATGTGGACCGGAGGGAGAGGGTGACGAGCATAAGTTTCACTTTCCTTTTTTATTTCAATTCCAACTTTGGTCATGAAGAATATGTTTCTCTGTTGTCCCCGTTCATAAAGCATAAAACAACAGCATCAGAGCACGGTGCAGAGTCTCTAGATGAGTTTACAGTAGTCCCTCGTTCTTATTAAACATCCATGTTGTAGTCCGCTGTATAGAAAACTGTAGTTTCCATAGTTTCCCCACAGCAGCAGACACACATTTATGACCTCCGCTGGCGCATCATAAATACGTTGGATAGTGAAAGTGCAGTCGGATTCTCTAAAGTACTGCAGTCTCTTCTCCTAAATCCTTTTGAATTCTCCTATCTACTATCCCTTAACCCCGTGACGTTTCACTCAGAGGTCAAGGAATAGACGATAGGGATAGAATTTAGGAGCTGATTTTTGGACTATTCGACTGCAACCCTGGTGTCAAATCTTTCTCAGACTGTGTGTCACTTCCTGTTCCAAAAACCAACATGACGACGTCCTAAATACCAACCTCAAGGCTTCAAAACTGCAAAGAAATGGTTGATGTATCGTTCACTTTGTCTACTTCTTACTGTATAAACAGTCTATGATTTCCATTAATTCACTAAAGAGAATATTAATCACTACCAATGTTTTTGCAGGTGTCTGTTGGGAATCACTCTCCGTTTACGTTGCTTGTTTAGTGTTTTCTGTGATTGCCAACTTCTGTGCAAAAGAAGATGCTCTGTAACAAAATCTCACGCATTACAAGAGCTGCGAATGTTGTGAAATGGTATGCACTGTTTGTCTCTTAAGTTGGCCCTTTATAATATGTTCACATAGTTAGGAGCATTTACAGAAATTCATGAAACACAAAGTAAAGCTCCTCAGATTAAACGTGGGGACAAATGCAGTGTTTCTGTTCTGATGAGCTGTCATTTCACAAAAAACATCTTCTATGTCGATGATTAAATTCTCTGTTGGTGAAATATTAATCTTTCAACATGTGGATTTACAGATAAATTTATAAAAAGTTTAACAACTTAGTTCCATGGTGTCAAAATAATTTGTTCAGCGTTCATTTGAACTTTGATTTACACTCTCCTGTCACTTCAGCTTCCAAAAACCAAGATGGCGACGGCCGAAATACCAAACGTAAGGCTTCAAAACCGCAAACAGATGGGTTATGTCATGTTGACTCTGTCCACTACTTAAGTACAGTCTATGATTGTCCATTCATTCATCACAGATATATTGATCCTTATCAACGTGTTTGCAAGCGCTAATAGCCTATTGTGTCAAGGAGTGAACTCTGAGGCATGAACTCAAATGCACGACTCAATTCAGACTCAGGTAGTGATTCAAAATAAAGATTTTACTG